>NW_022883941.1:0-22142 GCF_011952255.1 Bombus vosnesenskii | reverse complement strand
TAACAAAAAATAGCAAGGTCAGATATAGCTTCAGTGTATACGGTCATCACAATGAAATGTGAATTACCTTCTGCAGATCTAAAATATTAAACGCGAAACGATGATCTTAATTTGGAATAGATTATAGATACACAATCTGTTCGTTTTTTCCTTTCTTAGCAATGATCTGTTCCATTGTCAAACAAGTATTTCCGTCAGTAGCCGGATGAAATGCAAATTTATATTGTATTATGCTTATCATTATACTGCAAGTACTTTGAATCACTGGAATTGCAGAACCATTTCCTGTTATTGAATGCAAAACATACAGCACGAACACGTTTTCCATTATCAAAAAACACCATACAAATGTCTCATCCATTGTATTAAAGGGATAAGAGATAGACACAGCACCAAGCCTGCAGCTTATAATACAACAAGTTGCACCAGTTTCTCAATTTTCCCCAATTATATTCAATGTTTACAATAATTATTCTTCATATAAAATTGCTACCTTTATCCAATGCATACCACCTCTCTCCCCCTCTTTAAAAATATGACCTTTTTCAACTTAATGTCTCCCAAAAACGTATTTAGCAGAAAGGATTCGACATCTATAACGATCCAATTAGAAACCTTTTCTAGAGACCATTAGAAACGCGTTCTCTATCCAATCCTGGCTGAAACATAATTACTCGCACCCCAGTAACCCACCTCTAAGTCATTCCAATCAACGTACCATGCAAACACGAATCCAACGCGTTCCAGGAATACAAACAACTGCCTGTAGCTGTTTAGCTGTACGCGACGAGTATAATTATTTCGGGTACTCCTCCAGCGCAAAACAGACACCCAAACGACATTATTTCAACACAAAAATATTTAAAACAATAGTTATAAAAGCATGATATTTAATACCGCGCTTGACATCAGGTATAATAAAAATAAATTTCTTCAAAAAAACTTCAAGTTAAATCTTAAGCTTTTGTAATTATATCAAACTTGTTCAATTGACAATGAGCAATTTCCATCGTGTTTTGACAACTGACTCATCGTTGATGTATTTCCTCGGAATTGAAAAAGGAATGTGCATAATTTTGTCCTCCGTCAACACTCAAAATATTATCTGCATGCTATACCCAGGGATTCAATTTTATATTACGTTGCCTCATGTTCCATCACTGCTTTCCTACTATCAGTCACTTGAACGGTAATATAAACCAGTCTTCTATTTCCTATACTATTCTGCATACCATTTATCAGGAACAATACATTTTATTTGTTAATCTAATTATATGCGAAGTTCCTCATTTGTCCTAATATCAATCAATGAATAAGTGAATTGAAATCTGTGAAAATAATGTAAAACCGGAAAATAAGGATAGAAATCTTTTCCCGATTACTTACAATTTATTAATATTAAATTGAATATACAAAAATAAATTGGACAGGAAACGATATTTATTTAACGGAAACTAAATGCAATACTCGCATCTATATCAAATAACTTTACAGTTATTTTACCACTCTCGTCACAACGAATCTAACACACACACACACTCTCTCTCTCTCTCTAACAACTCTATCAATTCTCACGACTCTACTTTTCGACGACTCGATACCTCTAACGACTCTACTCTTCGACGACTCAATTAGCTCTGATTCTCGCAACACGCACACTTTTCGATTCGCCTTGCGTAGCGAAACCGTCCTTCTTCTAACGTTGTCTATTGTTTCCCTCATACCTATGTAAGAACTACCAACTACGTGCCTTTAGTCACGTAGGCACTCTTAAATGCAAACGAAGCACAGAAACACGACGTACACGGTTTTTCTATTTTCAACTGATTTCTAATTCGAATTACTTTACGATATTACAATAAGTATCTAGTAATACGACTTCCGAACCGACGTAATTATTGCAATGATTGTTAAATTTCAAAACAATTTCCTATCCATGTTAAACATATTACGTATATATGCATGTCTAGTATTTCGATTAGTTGCTCTACTTGCGGTAGTTCGCCATTCTGGATCATCTAGACTCAACAAAGATGCATTCAATTTACTCCATACCTTAAAAAGCTCAGTAGCGGCACAAGAGTTAGAATTTGCTTCAAACCAAGTTGTTGTTTTGCTTCGGAATATTTAGAGGTATTGTAAGGAATTATGAACTCCGGCAAAATAATGGCGCCGCTACATGTAACCGTAAAACAAGACGAATTTGTATCTTTGACCTTCTTCTGACGATTATGAATAAACGAACGTGAGCGCAAACGATTCAGTATAAACTGTGACTAAACGTCTGTATAAATATCGTTTCGCGACAAGATCTGTTTTAAATACACTAACGAGTACACATTTTGGTAGTCTCATTATTCGATCCCCCACAGCTCTTATTAAGGAAGATAGAGGCCTGTGACAGTATTCAGCTTGGTAAACTTTGAACAGAGCATATTGATAAGCCAGAGTAACTAACATACAACCTTTTTTTTCTTTTTCTTTTTTTTTTTTACGTGGAGAAATCCTCATGGACACTCCGCTGTTGCAGTAATTGCGTAACAGCAGAGTAGTGTCGGACTCTTACCGACTAAAACTCCACGATGACCGCCCGACGCGTATGACAGAGGTGCTCCAGGATTCTCTAATGAATTAACTTCAGTTGCACCCCCTTCACTCGTTCTCTAGTTCTCGCCAGTCCTAATATTTCCTGACTATTGAATTGGCGTTAGGAGGGGCCATTACCCCTAGCGCTGTCTCTCCTTATTGATATTCACCGGAGGCTTGTCTTGTGTGCTTCGACAACTCGCATACAACCTGGTGGTACAAGCTATGAAAAAACTTCCCGGACATGAGAAAACACATTTGCCCAGATAACGTACGAAAGGTATTAGAGCCCACCAAATAAGATTTGCTACAATTTGCTGTAGTACGTCACAATAAGCCTATGAGTTTCGCGCGTCAGATGATTTTCGAATTAGTTGATGCTTGGATGTTCAAGATACGGAAGCGCGGAGAGATGATACGTTTATGTACAACTTGATCATGGTGCAACCCATTCGTCAGCCAGAAAACTTCATGCACGATTTTCTAAAAAGAAACACATTTCCCCCCTTTCTTATGCCGTACCAATCCTCTCTCGTCGCTCCTTATCTCATACACAGACAGGCCAAATAATGTTGCCGATGACCGCCAACAGCCTGGGTTCATGTACGGGTCTCTTGCCTGCGACAGAAATTTGTTATGTGTAGTATGCGGGGCAGAAAAGCACCTTTGCCATTAATATGAACTAGAAGATTGCAGAAAAATTGTAAACATTTTCCAAATTTTATTAATTTCATTTCATTTCTTAAAGTCTACAAAACTGTTAATCAACATTAAGCAAATATACAAAATCTTGACGTGCAGAATAATGGAGCGAATATTAGAAACGATACTACTAAATCTACAAGCTAAAATGTACTATACAAATTTTCTTTAAACTATAAGACATGCAAAGTATATATTTCTGAAAATAAAAAATATCGGATCAAACACTCTTCGAACATACTTCGAACGCTCATTATTACGTATATTACCAAACCAATGCATACAATATAATATATAAACTAAGCCAACGAAAGGCGCAGAGACTGGAGAACATGGGGTCCCCGAGCGTGCAGTACGCTTCAGCATCGTTGCGAACACCAACTCCCTCCGCTTGTCCTAATGCCATCTCGAACGGTGAGACTGCAAACAGAAAATATCCATATATACATCAAGATAGTAATGCAATTTCTATTCTTGCAGCACCGACGTAATACACGGTGCTCCGTAATCGCTCGAGATTCCATATAGTTGTTGAAATCTCTACGCATTAGGTAGGTAAAACGTTGCGAGAAATCCTCTTGTCACAGTTAGGTCTTCCAAACCTGATCGCTTGCATTTTTCCCGCTACTTCAGCGTTGTAACGTTACTTTTATTTCTGCCAACTTAGGCACGACATCGTCTAAACTGCCCAATTCAGGACACGATGGTTCCTCCCGGGGATTCTGTTGAGACGATCCCGAATTTTCCGTGTCCTCACCATTGTAGAGCTCATAATTTGTATAATATACCTTCTTCTTCAAGCATTGTTTTTTATATTTCTGCCATTTTGAAGCTGCTGATAATCGCCGGATGCGTAAATCATTTTTAGCTTTGGAAA
The DNA here is from genome assembly GCF_011952255.1 of Bombus vosnesenskii. NCBI lineage: Eukaryota > Metazoa > Arthropoda > Insecta > Hymenoptera > Apidae > Bombus > Bombus vosnesenskii. The sequence goes on along the minus strand of NW_022883941.1, from coordinate 17,977 downwards.
GAGCGCACGTCAGCATTGCTTCAATCCGTAAATCGCGTCTGCGCTTTCGGCGACACTTTTATCTTTTGCGGCGAACTTCGTCAATCCAAGTTAGTAACCGTTCAGTTTCTGGCTTGTCGGCGTTAGTTTTCGAAAGTCCCTTCTTTGTCCTCGCCATGCTTTCTCAATTATTTCACCTAACTATTGAGTAAGTAAAAAGTATACCAACCTGTATCCGGCTCCTGTTTGTTGTAGAACAATACAGAAGAGATTCACACAACTGCACACAAAGGATTTGAAACCACCGAGCAAAACACCCTCCTCACAGCACAGTCGTAAGATGACTAAAGGAAGTCTACGCTGCGCGTCTGAAGTCCGCTGTCTATACCCCCCCCTCTGTCTTTATGACGTAGTCTTACGCGCGAAAATGGAAACTAGTTCCGTGTAAAATCTTACGTTGGCCTTACATTCTCAGAAATTTTGAAAAATTCCTTAATCCAATTAATTTTTAAATATATGTGCGACAATTTTAATGCTAAATTTTATATATTTTGTACATTATATTAAAATTCTTCATTTACAGGAAATAATCAATAGCGTATTGTTGAGGTTGTTCGGTGTATAAACAGAGAAAACACGTGGATAAATTGTAAGGTAGAAAATATATTTAAATAGAAGTGTAATAAGTAAAAATACAATTTGAGCTGGTCCAGATCCGCAAGCCAGCTGTGTTACCTAATAACTGAAAAACCCCGAAGCCAACGTCGCCTGTTTACTGTTTATGGCCTGACTTCGTCGCAGTCTTTTGTCTACACGCTGTCGATGGCTTCAGTGCTTGAGAAAATTAAAAAAGACCAGATGTAGAGTTTTCTTTGAAGTGGTAACCACTTCAACACTATATAACGTAATACGTTATAACGTTATACTATATAACGTAATACGTTATTACGTTTTCTGTGTAACGTAATACGTCCTAAAATTATACTATATAGCGTAATAAGTGATAACGTTACACTATATAACGTAATACGTTATAACTTAATTCTAAGTAATGTCATAAGTTATAAAGTTATACTGTATAACGTAATGCGGTGTAACGTTATACCATATAACGTAATACGTTATAACGTTATACTCTTTAACGTAGTACGTTATTATGTTATTCTTTATAACGTAATATGTTATTACGTTGTTCTTTATAACGTATTACGTTATAACGTTATTATTTATTACTACTGCCGTCCCTCCGTGTACTTTCCCTGAGGGATGCTCGGTGTTGTATATGGTGTAGTGCGGTATTTTTATGTAGCTGTTTATTGTGAGGTGTGTTTCTGAGACGAGTAGTATATCGGTGTTACTGCTGGACAGGAATGTTTTAGTTTCTAGGGCCCTTTGTTGTAGGCCGTTAGAGTTCCAGGCTGCTATTTTAAGGCTTCTTGATAGAGGACACGGGTTTCCGCCGTTTGGCTATAGGCGTAGCCGTTCGTAGTTTTCTCTTCCCCACTTGCCGCACTTCTCCGGAGCACTGTTGCACACGCCCGTTTAGCTCGGCCGCTCGGGCAGAACTGTTTGAAAGTGGTTCTGGTAAAAGTGCCGTTACGCGACGGTACGACGTAGCCATACCATATTTTGTGTTGGGTTTACATTTTTAACATTACAGTTTGTAATTTAATTTAAGCCGTTTAAAACCCGTACTTTTACACGATATTGTCTTTTCTTTCTTTTTCCTTCCTGAAAATTTGGTCGCAAAACAGGACAGATCGGTGGCCTATTTTTACTTCTTGTGGGGCTGAGTGAGCGGCGGGCGAAGGAGACGGAGAGGTGGAGCATGTCATGAAATGGTCCTTGCGCAGTAATCGCGTACAGATACCGCCCATAGGCTCAAAGCTTAACCAATTACTGAGCAATATTAATCCGTCCTCGTCACCATCTAAGCGGTCGCCGTAGAATTCGATAACGTTCACTCGTCATTCGTATCCGGTACGCAGTAGAGTGCGCGTTGTACATGAATTTACTGAAAGTTTTAATTTTTCTATCTAGAAAATTAACTTTCTATATTAAGTTTCTATAAAAAGAGATTGATTTAATGTGGATAGAGTTTTTGTACATAAAGGTTTATAAAATAAAAAGACATTCGCACGCGTACTAGCTTTGTGTAAATAATTGTAACCCAAAAATTTGTTCAATAATAGATAGGGTAATGCAGTAACCGGACAGGAAACTATTCTTCATATAAAGGTAAGAGAACACAAATATATTTAACCTTCTTATTTTAGGTGGCTTTTCATTTTAATTACATTTTTCGTTTCTATATACATAACATGTAGAAAACCTGTAGAAATCTTGTCGTATTGAACTACATAACTTTTGTATTTTCTCCGGTAACAATTTCGTCTTAATGTCCATAGTTATATTCCGAGCTATGAAAAATAAGCGATCGCTAGTTGTTTGCGCTAGTCGTTCGATTTTTGTCAAGCCGACTGGAAGTTAGGTTGTTCGCTTATGCTAATACAGTGCCAAACGGAAATATTGGCATAACCCGGATCATCGTACAAAATTTTTTTGTAAAATATAGCTTTCAACTCCAAAGTTTAAGTATGCCATGAATCATGAAGTTTAAAAATGATTATAACAAAGAAAAAACATAAAAGTACTCTTGTACAATGAGTTTTGGAAAACATTGATCGATGAACCGTTAATCTTATAAAGTGGAAAATCATCCAGCAGAGTTTTCTTGTGACAGTTTCCTTTTTTAAATTTTCGTCTCGTTCGCCATTATCGCAATCGAATAAATTTTGCTCATTAGATAAAGATTGGAATTCACTAGCAGAAAAAGGGCAATTTCCTGGAAATACGTGTATTTTCATCTTTTTTTGCTTAATTCAGTTAAGCAGTGTACAATTATTTTTTACATAACAAACGATAATGCTTAGACTTGTCACGACTTCGAAATGATTCTCATTGTTTGTGCTTATGCCCGGAATAATTGTGCTTAGTAATTTCGTGGTCAATACCGTAATCTACTATATATGCATGAAAGTAGCGAGTTAATTGATTTATTAATTAAAATTTTTAAGAATAAATTATTTTTGGAGCTACGTAAGTCCTTTTCAGAGAAAGAAGGATTAACGCTAATGGGCCTCTGAATCTTCCATAGACATATGTAATAGAAATAAATAAAATTTTTACTAAATAAATAATATACAATTTTCGGGCGATATCTTCTTCCCGCGCTCTAATTATATTTTCAATTATTTTGATTTTTCTAAGTGCACTCTTACGCATCCTTGTATATGCAACCCTTCCCTTATTCCCATTCCTGTTAATATTAGTTGTTTTTTAACGCTTTTGTTTCATTCATTTTATTAGCTATCATTTTGTATCAAATTCAAGAATTTTCGTTGGCAGAAATTTAAGGTAAATGCATTTTATGATATTTAAGGAAACTTATTCTTGTTATTATTATTATTATTAACAAGTTCCATTTATTCGTTATCTTTCCTAATCATTATTTACTGTTACGATCCGGTTTTGATCTTCGGTATTCGTAACCGTTACTTATTATTCTCGATTTCGGGCCCTAGCTTTCTCAAATTGACGCTTGAATCAAAACTGTAGTTGCTGCCACCAGAAATAGTCGTTAAACTCCCGCGCCTTTCTAAAGTGCAACACTGTTTTTAATTTTCAAACTGTCATATTCTTGATATTCTAATTCGTTGATATGACTGTAGGAGTAGCATTAACTATTGTACTAATACGACTGGTAAATAAACTCCACGTTCCAGCTTAGCTGCTGTGGGTAGGAGAGTACTAGCGCGGGAAGGATTAAAGTTTTCTAAGAATAAATAAATAATTTCAATGTCTCGTAACTGGTAATTTATTCGATTTTATTTACTTATATATTTATTATCAAAATTCTGATCTTAACTCTCTATGTAGTTTATAAAACGAGAATAATTATCGCTTTCCTAAACTATTGGCAATGTAGCCCTAGATCGCGTTCGGGTATAGGTGAGTTCGATGGATAAAACTAATTTCTGTTTGTTCTGTAGTTTCCTAATTTTAAGGTATTCCTAATTTTTTCTAATTTTTTCTTCTTCTCTTCTAATTTCGGGAAACGTTATTCAAACGTTTTTTGCACGTTTCCTGCTGGTATAGCCTCTACCTCTACGATTCCTTCTTGCTTTTGGCAATTCTTTTATGTGTATTGTCGATCGCACTTCAGAAATATTGTTGTAGATGACTTTTGTAGACAATGTTTGATCGTGAAATGTATTAGACGAGATTGCTCGTTGTTGAAATTGTCGAATATATTTAAAATAATTGAATAAATATGTATGCAAACCATAATCGCTAAGACGCCCGTACAGTGTATAAGTCGCAAAGTAAGATCGCTAATAAATATTCGATAGATAACTGGTTGATAACTCTAGATAATTAAATTCTTTTCGGTTGCGTCCGTTTATTTATGCTGATCGGGAGAGAACCGGAAAATCGAAGTCTTCTACGTTTGACGGTTGCAGGAAGCGGCGACATTGTTTTGCCCGGATATTATTTGTTCTTACATTACTTGGAACCTAACGGTCTTGATACTCCGAGGCAAAACAACAACATCATTTAAATTGTGTTCTGACTCATGTGCCGCTACATCACCCCTACCAGTGATAACGTTTTTATTAAGTTAAACTTTTGAAATATTTACAGAGTTTCTATTTGTCATCGTTATTTTCTTTTTTTTTTTTTTAATTATCGATGCACTCGATCCGACAATTTACGACGTCTAACCGAAACCTGCCGGGAACTGATCGATAAAGCGGACCCTACGTCCGGACCGCGCAACATACCTATTCCTGGAGTTTTCTTCCGCGATTCGATCGCTGCTTGCGCTGTTTTCGTCGTTCGCGTTCGCCTGATTTACCGGAAATAGTATGTCAAGAGATACGGCGATTTTTCTTTATACTACAAACGCCGGTTTTAGACGGTCTGTGGAAACCGTTACGTCGCGATTATTAATTTCGGCGGTGTAATTTTTTCGCCTCTTTTTATGACTTCAAACGTTCCGTCATACGGCGGCTGGAAAGGGCCCCCTATCGCGTCATGATATAAGAAAACATACGGTTTCTAATTCTAAGAAAACGAAAATTTTCTTTTCGCCATGATGCGTGACCGGATGCGGCCTGACCTTCCCCATCCCTTCTTTAAGCCGGTTCGCGTACTCCGAATTGGCCTGTTGCTCGGTTGCTATGAAAAATTTCGCCGGCAATCGTATGCCGGTGCCGTAAATCATTTCGGCTGCCGCTGTGTTTAAGTCCTCCTTTATCGCGGTTCGAATGCTTAATAATATAATGGGTAAAATGTCGATCCAGTTGCTCGTGTCGAGACACTTTATCGCCGCTTTTAATTGTCTGTGTAGGCGCTCTACCATCCGAGCTATCCAAGTGGAAAGGACGGCCGAAGCAACGGTTGGCGCCTCCATATCGACGATGGGAGTGGCTTCGGGCCAACGCGAGAAACGATCGATACACTTTGGATAATATCGATAACCTTGTGAATATGACATGACGATAATGTCTAGTGTATGTGTTGGAACCGGCCTTCTAACGTTTTGAACGTTCCGACATGCTAGGATACGTGCCTGGTGACTTTGCAGCGTTAACATGGTATACACTGTCGCGCTCAAGTTCGACAATCTTTATTAATGGACGGCCAGACGAAACGTGTTGTCACCAATTTTTGCGTAGCGCGTATTCCCGGATGGGAAAGTCTATGTAACGACTGAAATACGGCGCGACGTAACGGTTCCGGTACGTACGGTCGCGAGGTTTCGTTCGTGAGATCGCAATAAATTCCGACATCCTGATCGGGAAATCGTATTTTTGTCAATTGCAGCGCGCCAGAGCCGGACTCAGTGATTTCGCGTAGCTCGGTATCGTCTTCTTGCGCTGCGGCTAACGTTTGATGATGGACGGATTTCCCGATCGCTTCTATTCGTGGTAGAGTATCGGCTACGTTATTGTCTCCCCCTTTAATGTGTCGGATATCGGTCGTAAATTGTTCTACGTAGTCTAAGTGTCCAAACTGTCTCGGCGAACACTTGTCGGGATTTTGATCAAACGCGTATACGTTTATATACGCGTATACGTACGCGTAGGGGTTTCTGATCAGTATAAATGGCGAAATCTCTCCCTTCGACAGCGTGCCTGAATCGTTTCACCGCGGTGTACATCGCGAGTAATTCTCGATCGTATGCGTTCTACTTTCGTTGCCCGGGGGATAGCGATTTCGTCATGAAACCTAGGGGCTGCCAAGTATCGTTGACGCGCTGTTGAAGTACCGCTCCTATGGCGTAATCGGAAGCGCCGACCTTCTCCTTGCTGGTAAAGGGATCGATATTCCTGGTCTGTAAGGTTGCTCTGTTGACGAGAGCAGCCACCTCCGTATTGTCACTCAGAGCGGCTCTTAACTTGACCGCCACCTCGTTCACCGCCACCGACCTGTCGAATTCAATGAATATATGGCCGGCTCTCGTTTTACGCACCCCATAGCTCCTTCCAAGGTGCTCCTAGCCGCCATTATTTTCCTATAAACTTGAAGCCATTCGCAGCCTTCTTCAACTTTATCTAGAATGGCTTCCTTCCATCTCCTATTCCTTGGTACGCCTCTGTCTTCGATAACAACCTGCCGGTTGTTACCCGGACGCACCATAGGGATAGCTTGCTCTAAGGGAGCCCTCCTCTCCCTTTTCCTTCTTTCTATCCTCATCCAACCTTCAGAATCCTCACTATAATCCTGTTCACTCCTTACCTTCCTGATTTTCCTCCCACACGCCTCGGCGTATGTGGCCTCTCCTCTTCGGCGCCTCTTAAGTTCCACTACTCTCGTTGTTTCAGCCGGCGATACCACTTTCCTTTTAGGCTATCCGCCTTTAGTCATCATCGCTTCTTTCATTCTTTCTGTCCTGTCTACCCTTCTTTCGATCTCGATAGGCTCTCTTCTTCTCTTTCTCCTTCTAGCCTTCTGCTCTCCACATTGTTCCAAGGAAGACAGGATGCCTTTAATCAAATTTCCTATCTCCCTAACCCCCTCATCCTTATCTTTATCCAACTGAAATTTTTTGACTGAAACATTCAACATCTGCGCTGCACCCGCCAAGGCTTGTATGAACCATTTCAGCTCAGCCCTGGAGATCATATCGACCCGACTTTATTCCTTCATAATAGGAACTTCCATCGAGCCGACCGTACATACTCTTAAACGATGCCGTATCGACGAGGCGAACCACCACATATGTTCGACGCGACCCGCTAGCGCATGCGTCCTAACGTTACCCATCACGTAAATGGCGTCAGTTCTACACACGTGCGCGTCTTAATAGTAAATTTATTACGCGTATTACCGCTTCACAAAATAACGTCATCGCGAGTGTTATAATAACTCCGCTATAATTAAAGAAACGAATCTTACTCGCATGGCCGCTCGAACCTGCAATATCTACGGCGGATAGTGAAGCGTTCCCAGAAAGTGCACGTGCGTGTTAGTATTTGGTGAATATTAATTAATTGATTATTTCTACAAAGCTCATTATCGCTTATGCATTTACCGCAACGCGCGAATATCTTACATTACACGTTCCTCAGTGTGCTGTTTGTTCATAACGACAAGGTGAAATACGACAACAAAGTCGAACGCTACCGCTAATATCGCTATATACGCTAATATCGTCGCGTCAGTTATGGCGCGTTTCGACTCGCGGAATCTCTTTTCATATTTAGCCATCAGATATATCGCGATGAAATAAGGGAATACAGAGGTTAGGACAATTATCTAGTTTACTATTCGATGGAATTTTACTGCAAGTAATTTTTGAGTTATTTGTTTCTTGTTACTTGTTGTTGTTTATTTGTTTCGCTCTTCGTTAATATTCCACATTCTCTTTTGCCATTGCCTTTTTAACACTGACAATAAGCGTTGAGAGAGCAATCTTGATGTGAACAGGATGACCAAAACTTTTACACGAAACGCAACAAGGTTGATTTGTGTTATCCTTGCTTTCTTCGATACAGAAATCTGGATCAATACTTGCATCTGCTAAACGCTAGCAGGTCTTACATTGCATTTCGTTTGTCACATCTAATTTTTGGTGAAAAGTGAATGCAAAATACTGAAAATCAACCGAAGATCAGAAATTGAAGAAAATATCAGGCTGGCTTTTGACACTAATCTCACCAGGCCCGGTCAAATAACTGGTTTTAAAAGTTGAGAAATCAATTAATCGGAGAATATAAAAATTCACGTAAAGCTAAATGAACAAAAGATATAACGATAAATGTACAATTTTAAATTAGATATTTAAACCAGTCATTTGACTAGGGGTGGTGAGGTTAGTGTTAATTAAATAGTTTAGTAGTCGTTGAGCGACATTTTGAATATTCATTCGTATAATAATTAGCAAAATAACTTTTCTTCGTTGATTCCTCCACCATAATTAATTTCCATTATTTATATCCTTCATTGCACATTTCTTAATTCCCCGTTCATTCAGGATATTTCTAAGAATAAAAATCATTAGATCGGTCAAAACTTCAGGTACTACGTCGTGATAATAAAAATGATATAGAGAAAATATCAATGGACTTCAAACTTTCAACCGTGAAAAAATTATTCTCTTACTACATTTTGGACTTAAAAATAAATATCGTTTCACTTTTATTATTTTTATATTAGTATTAAAAGCGAATACGCACTCAAAAAGCGCTTAAGACTTCATCTGCATACTGTGTCATTGCGGAACAGTAATTTTAAGTAATTTTTCACTTTCTCCATGCTGTTGTTTCAATCTTGCTTTGTTTAACGAAATTAAGATTATAAAGTAAGGTAACTAAAGTAATAAGTTAGACAAATGAGTCTGTGATGTTGCCAGTAGGGCTACGAATTATTGTACGATATTTGTAAATATCGACGTAGAGAAAGAATTGTGCTGCGCAATCCGAAAGATACCTGCTGCGTAATTCGAAAGAAAGTGCTTCGTAGAATAGGAATGTTTTTGTTGATGTATACATTTCTTTGTCTAGATCGTTAACTGTGTAGCTGCTTGTGCCACCGGCTCTTGTGTCCCCCTTCCCCCCCCCCTCACACTTTGTAAGTTACTCGGCGAAACTAACGTACAAGGAGTCATTTAGTCGTCTTATTTCGTACCGATAACATGGATCGTGTTGCGTCAGGTTTGCAACATATTCTAACGTATTGGCGGCGTCGGTCTTTTATTACTCTAATAATTTAATCCAATTAAATAATCACACGCGAAAATAATAAAATTTTATCACATAATTTTGTACGCGACGTTAGAGTTCTTGTTCGCCGATTATAATTTTAACGCTCACGGTAATGTGATCCTATTTCATATTACAAAGCTTCTGCAGGAGCTCAAGAATGTAAGTAGTTTTAAATATTGTATTTCAGTTTGTTCTCTTATACAATAAATTTATTATACAATAAAAATGATTGATAATTTAGAAAACTGTAAATGCCCTCTTTAATTGAAATAAAGTCTTAAAATCTTAACATTAAAGTACAATAAAACTGGCTGATACGCATCAAAAATCACTGAATATGTTGTTCTCAAACTTTTATATTAGAGTTCCAATTTACATATTTATTAGAGTTTAGTCTTTATTGTTGCTAAAGTTTCACGTTTGTTATTATGTGTTACCGATTTTAATATCTTATGTTTTGTTATAGACATATCACTACTTCAACTTCGTCATCTTCTTCAGGAGTGTTCTAACAGTGGCACAAAAGCCAAGTATGTAAGTATTTTTACATACTTACTTTCAGTTATGTCTATTCTGTATATTTTTCTTTGATCACTATCAATGCAGAAATACAATTTGACTGAAAATTTAGGAGGATAGCATTTTCTGAGGTTATTTTTTCGTTAAAATAAAATAAGAGTTAAAGTCTTAATACCGAATTATAAAACAAATGACTAACATACTACAGATTATTTTAGATTTTACACATTCATATTAGAGTCTCAGTTTTTATACTTATCAAATTTTATTAGAATTTCAATCTTTATTATTGCTAAAGTTACTAAAGTTAATAAACCTTCATTTTTCACTATCTCCAACTTTTCAAATAGTCAGCGATCACTCATCCTGTTTTGTTTCGTAACAGATTTTTCGCAGTCTGCATTTCTATTATTAGCCTTTCAACGGTTCCTGTCTGATGTTAGTCTCCCGGATGAAATTCGCTGGGATAGCGCAGCATCCACGGTAACGTTCTCTGTTTGTCTGCTTCGAACGGTGAGTCGCATGCATTTCTGTTCTTCTGGTCACTCAATTATGCCGTAGGATAAAAGACCCGAATCGGCACGGGTGACTGGTTGTATTACGTAGAATTCTTTGCGAGCATAGTGAACGCGGGTATCTTTTATACCCGTGAGTAGTAACGCTCTTTTTTTCAAATTTATTAGTTTAAGATAGGTCTTCTTGCACAGCGCGATGATAATAATTAGTTTTTTAATAATTAAGTTAAACATATACACTTGAGAATATATTCGCGTTATTTATAAATATGCATGTTAATATTCCGTATGAATATTTGCAAATGGCAAATATCTACACGAATATACTTGATCTTTAGCAATGAATTAATCGTGACAATATTAACCCCTTAACCTACAACTACGGGCATAGCCCGTAGTGCGATGATCGAACCAAACGTAAATATTACGGGCATAGCCCGTAGTACGATGATCGACCAAACGTACGGGCATAGCCCGTAGTACGATGATCGGACCAAACGTAAATATTACGGGCATTCTCAAACATAAATCGTAGGTTAAGGGAATAAGTCGCGTTCGTTTATTTCACTTCTCCTAGAATTTAAAATATCAGTTAATCAAAGCAATAATTTTGAACACTGCTTCTGCATTTTCGATTATGTGCTTTGATAAAGAGATTATCTGAGATTATTTCTTTCTTAGTAATATATTTAGAGTCAGTTATTCCATTTGATCGAGTCTCAGTCTTTTTCGCTACCTTCTCTGCAATATTAAAATTTTGTTCTGGTTTATTAAATTAATACAGTAGTGTTACTTAGTTACTATTAAATTAATAAAGTAGAGTTAATCAGAATCGAAGTAGTAAAATACAAAATGAAAGAGCGTTAGTCCGTTAAATAAAAATTACACAAACTAATCATCTTCTCAGATCAGGATTTTCAAGTTTAATCCGTGGAGGTGGACCTGTGGTCGGGTAGACGCGTTTTCGAGTGACCAATCTATTTCAGAGAATTTCATTCGAATAATCGTCGGTAGAACTGGCGCGAATGAAACATGTCATCGTCTCTGCCTTTGCCCGTCGATTTTTCGAATTTCGTGATCGTGATCGCGAGTGGTTTTCGAAACGAACGTTAATATTGCTCGAGCATGCACGTGCGAACAGACAGCGATCGCTATATGATCGTTGTTCATCCATGAGTACTTGGATCAGCTTCCGCGATTTATCTTTTTATTTCACCTTTGTACTTTATTTTTTGGTTTGCTATTTAGAAAGTCTCGAGCTTAGATGGAAGTTTCAGCGGGCATTGCGCCCGAAGGAAGAAGAGGCTATGAGCCGAAGAGACCCGGCAAACTGCCATAGAAGAGGACAACTATCAATGACTCCTCAACCTCTGGATCATCCAGGGCATGGGAAGTCATACTTGTTACTACTTTGTCACTATGCTCGCTTTTAGTATTTGTAGTAGTAGTAGTAGTAGTAGTAGTTCTTTTTTTGGCCGATGAAAGGGAAGGACGTAACGGGCTAGAACACAAACTAACCAGACGAGAATGGGTGGAGACAGCTCGGGGAAACGCCAGTTACTTGAGCGATCACCCCAGTTCAAGTACATAATAGTTATATCGACAGTGAAACTATGTCGTTACCGTAATTTTAAAAAAGTTATTCTGTTTTAAGGCGTGACGGAATATTAATTAGAGTAACCATACGTAATTACTTTCATTGCTGTAACATTATAATGTAATGGGGAAACCCGATATTTGGAAAAAGAGCGTCCAATATCACTTTTTTAAAGCATTGTCCGCTTTTAATGGAAATAAAATAATCGTTCTTTTCGGTGTCATTTTATTCTATATTAAAAATGAAGTTTGTGTAGCATCGGTTTTATAGCATACTCGTAAATATCGCGATTCTATAAACGAAAAGAAATTCTAACTAACTTTGAATATCTCAAAATGATATTGCAGATAACTATTCTATTGTTGAAAGAGATCATTCTGAATGGCAAGATCGTGGCTTGAAAGTTAACATCTTGTCTCTGAACGTGCGTGTCATAAAACGACCTACGAAAATTCTCACAATTTTTGTTCCTCCCGGCGAAACAGTATTGACGTAAAAGAAATTTATCGTGGTTTACGTTTCACTTTAAACGTTAGGATAATAGTGCAAGGATAATAATATAGTAATCTAAAAACAGAAAGCTGATACCTGGTCGAAATAAAATTGTTTCTCAAAAATAGGATCTACTTATGACACGATGTATTTTGCATGAATTGGGACATAAAGGTCAATAACTGGGTCATTACATAATTTTAATGAGAAAAAGCGTCAGGTTTCAAAGCGAGCGTCTTTATGACTTTCGGTCTATAAAACTAAGCAAATCGCGAGAAGTCGCAGCTGCTTTTAGATTCTATAATTGCAGAAATGTATATTATATTGCATGTAGAAAGAAAAGATTCTTTTTAACATATTCCAAAAAAGTTACGTACCAGCATTCAAAGTATCACAAATTGTACCTGTTATCTAAATAATTAGTCGATTATTTTAATGTGACATTTTCAGTATTTCAAACAACTTGGAACATGAACATTTTGGCGGAAGAGAAGAATGATTATTAAAATTTAAATAAGATCCAATGGAGGAAAACTTATCATTCGTACGCATTACAATGTACAATTTACAAAATAATTTTCTTTCTCATTTTTGTCCTAATTTTCTAAACGACGTCTAGGATTTCGTGTATTTAAGCATTCAGTGTTTCTTAATTTTTTACATATGACACATACAGCATGAAGGGTGGGCGCAATCTGGATAGGGTTCAGCATACAGTGCTTGTGACGTTACTAGATTCTGCTGAGTCTTTTCATACACATGCAGCATATCTACATACTTGCTCAGTAAATGAAAATTCCACTTTCATAGTAAAATGTTTTAGCAATGTCGATCGTTATTTACAGTTTTTACTATGTCTCCCGCCAACACGCGCTACAAGTAATCCAAGGTGATAAAAATATACGGACTTCGGCGACCTGCCGATTCCGACGTTCCATCGATATAAACAGAAACCTATTTCTTCTACTTCGGACACTTATTACGACGTAAAATTTGTTGCCTACATTTTTATTTACCCTCGAACTACCTTGTATTAGGTGTCGTTGAAATCGTCCCAACACGCTCTGATATACTAGACATAAAAAAAAGTAGGGCAAATAATTAGCAAAAATGCAGACGACCTTAAAATCTTTGAAATCTTTTCACCCACGAAAGATTGTTACTACCACATTATGGCATCCTCCGCGTTGTATATCTTTTGTACAGTATATACAGGGTGGTTGGTAACTTGGTGGTACAAGCGGAAGGGGGTGATTCTACGCGAAAAAGAAGTCGAAAATACAGAATAATCGTAATTGTATCGTTGGCGTCTGTTAGTCCAAATATCCGGTACATTCTATTAAAGTTATTTATTTAGAACAAATTGTGCATATATGACGATAGTGTCGTTTGCAAACAAACTTTTTCGAACTGTTTTCTCTTTTATTTACATATGTAACATCTAGTGTATACATCGTGTAATATAATTTTGTATCAACGCGTCCCTAAATTTTGGAATGTAGACCATAAGCATCCACTGCCGATATGCCCAGCATGTTTCAGAAACCTTATTGGTTAATTATTATAATTTCGAACAAGAACAAAGCTGTCATAGCGTAATTTTATATTTATTTATCTTTCTATTCGACTTTGCTGTCAGTCAAGGTTTCGAAATATTTCCCTTCTATGATTGATTTCCATCGTTAACTTGTGTCTTAACATTACTGGATAAAAAAGAACCAAAGACTTTATATGTAAATATTTCGATAGTCTTTTGTCAAAGGTATAATGCTAAGAGAACGCAAACAAGCATATGCGTAACAATGTTGTTAGATACTTTCAAAGCAAGTTAAAGTCAGCAAAGTTGAAAAAAAAAGGAGTAAGGACAAAAACCTGAAGATCGCAGCAAGGTTAAGCAATAACATCCAGTTCTAAGTCCTTTCTCTTTACTTTTGTTGCTTCGTTTGATAGTTTTAACGACAGACACTCTTTTAACAAATTACTTGAATCGCTTCTTACTTTTTATTTCTGCAAACAGTTTATGTTAGCTATGCTCATAAAAAATACTAATAATTAATAATTTTAATAGGGGGAGAAAAGTTATTCCACTGAAATATAAAGTTCAATTTACCAATATGCATTGAATGTTTTTAACTTTGCACTTATATTAATTTAAGACAACTATAGAATGTTATTAATTAAATAAATTTAAATAAATGCAATAAGTATCAATCTTACATGATATACTAAGATTCAAATATTTCCTTTCGTGTTAGAATTTGATTAAGTAGAAAGTTGTATTTTCTAATTTTATTAGATGATCTTTGAATTCTGTTTGTGAGCCGCTTAAACGTAAAATCCATGCTTTTGTGCTCAGAGGCACAGATAAATTCAAGGTAAGAACTACTTTTCATAAATTATAATAAACGCATAGTACGTTTAATTATCATAAATACAAGATATGGTATATTAAAAATCAGTAATTACATAGAGATTATTTCTCAGTAGCTGTAAATTGCTAAAAAGAGAAGACGATCACCTACAGGCGATGCTAGTACTGAAAGAACATTATAATACATCAGAAGAATTTGTTTTGCGCTTCTATAATACCACATTAGTATTCCAGGGATGAACGTGCTTTATGAGAACGTAACGTTCTTCTAATAAAATACCTGATTTCATAGTGACTTTGGTCTAAATGATATTTTACGAAACGCTCCAGATTCGTCATTGTATTGATCGAAAAATAGGCAAAACAAAATTATAAAATTCTATCTCGCCACCTGGAAATGATCCTAAAAACTTGTAAAAAAAATGCAAACTAAGCGAAAGAAAACTTTGAATAACCTACTTTGAATAAGCTCTATTTGGTTTTGGCTCTTCTCTTGGATGAACTTTTTGGGTGAAGAAATTTCTAATAAAGGCACGGAAAAGAATTCTCTGATGATTACAAGATAAACATGGAAGATTATTTGACTCAAGTCGCGAGTTCGAGATTTACGTAATCAGATGGAGAGCCTCTGAAGGTGTTAAAAATCTGAAAACTGTACAACTAAGCAAATATGAGCCCGCCAGGTTTTCATTCTTTAATTTCTTTAATTTAGATATTTTACTTGTCAGTGTTTATTCTTTAACTGTCATCCGACAATGTACATTAAACCCCATTTCCATTTTCCACAAAAAATTGTCAATTTTTGTAATCTAACGTTTCATTTTTGTTCCCAATTTTGTTCGTTTTTACTTTATGTTAACATTTTACTGTTCCCTTCTCCATAAATTATTTCAGCCATTTAGAAGGTATATTTCAGGAATTCCAATTGTGTACATCAAAACTAAACGATATCATGTCTGTGCTATTTTCTTGTGCCGGAACATTTGATTGCTTATTTGACGCAGAAAATAATTTTCTTCTTTTTTGTACATTTTTAGATAAAAATCATCATTATTAATTTCTTTAATTTGCATATTACACTTGTCACTTTCCAGTCTTTAACTGTCATCCAACGATACTTTTTATATTAACAAAAATTTATAAACAATTTATATTAAACCGCATTACGAGATAAAAGGATCTTTTCAGCTAGGCATTTCCATCTTCATAAAAAAATTGTCAATTTTTTGGAATTGCATCGTATTATCGTGGTGAGTGAGCATGTGTTGCTAGTGTTGTAGCCATCACTATTTTCGTTCGAGGACTATCGAAGGTCGATCGTTTCCACAGATTCCTTCCGTCGTAAACCTCGTTCTTCCTTCTATCACGCTTCAAGGCATAAGGATCGAGAACGGGGTTTGCTGCCATTTCAAGCGCGCCCCGCATTACTCGTTCTCGTAAGTTCAAAATTCGTTGAGCGCTTTGCTTCGCGGATGGCGAATCTTCTCAGCTTCTCCTGGTAGATTGTCTTCGTCTTCTTTCGTTTCCAATGGCAGTATCCGCCTTGGATGAACGATGCTGCTTCCTTGGAATCTCCACTATGTCGCCTATCCGCGTATTCCATTAGACCGACCTCAGTCAGAATTTTCTTCGTAAACATGGAACAATTTAAGCTATATCGAGCATGTACCACGCGTTATATCGTCTGTCTTTGTCTTCCGCCACTATACTCATCGTAATTTTTATTCCAATATGACTTATCGCGTAAAAGTTTTTTATCACAAACAAGTTGCTTGGTCGAAAACTCGAAACATCAGCAACTATGGTGGAGCTATCGAAAAGCTACTAGCTTCCTGTTTCCATGACCAAGAAATATGTTGTCAAGATCGTCATTCTGAACAACTTTTTCTGATACATATAATAGGCTCCGTTTTAGTTTTAGAGTTGTACACAAACGTATGTTTGATAGTGTATATGAATTTTCCTTTTATATTTTCTACAAAATTGTACATTAACATAACATAATACATTAATCGTACATTAGACATAACAAATCTACTGATTAAATACTTATTCGTGTAGCTTAGTATTTTTCCTTCTTTTTTAACGTTACTGGATTATAATCGCCTATTTAACTAACCTGGAATTCCTTGGAATTCAGTGATTGTAATTTTTGTTACTTTTTCCAATGTTTATAATGTATGATACTGTAATATCGTAAGGTAGTTTGAACTAGAAATCGGTTGAAAATAGATAAAAACCGTATACGTCGACTCTCTGTGGTTCGTTTACATTTAAGAGTGCCAACGTGATTAAAGTCACCTAGTTCTTACATAGGTGTGAGGAAAACAATAGACAACGTTAGACGAGAAGGACGGTTTCGTTTTTCAAGGCGTCGAAGAGTAGAGTTGATAGAGCTGGGGGGGGGGGGTTAATTCGTACAAAAAAAGGCATGTTTTTGTGAATTTTTTCTGACGATACAGTTAAAATTTCTTTTTTAAAATCAATAGTACATTGAAGTATGACATTCGAAGAATATTGTGCAAAATTTTCACGGAGAAATATTAAAAAATACGGCAATGGCAGCAATTATTCGGACGTGTCTCGGAAAAAAGTATAATTGCAGTACCCCTCAGAACTTGGTGCTGGAGCATCAGAAATCAAAAGGTTGAAGTTTATTCGTTAGGCAACAGCCTTCCCCAGGTAACGCTGCGAAGGTTTTTTTCGAAATTTTAATTGTTAACTTTTTCCGAACACTTTGAAGGGTAAAACGCGATTTTGTGCGAAAATTTTCGGCTAATTTGTTATTTCAAGATAAAAATAATTAACAAATTTGAAAAGTTTCTGTAGCGTTACCTGGCAAATTATGTACAGAAATAGTCTTCAAAATTTCAAAAGGATGGGTGCAGTAGTTTTGAAGTAATTGAGGGCACCGACTTTGAAAACGTGAGTTGTGGGGAAAACGCTTTAAAGTTTTGGACACTAAAAAATCTGGTATAAAACGTTCATAAACGAATTTTATCGGCTTACCTCTTCACTAGCGTAGCAATTGTTGAAAAGACTAATAAAAAATCAATTATCCCATAATATTTTTCACGATCTTTCGTAACCTGATCTTCAACGGTCACTTATATTTTTTTATCTGACGCGCTACTTGTTAAAGTGCCTTCGTATTATGCGGAGGTGCAATTTTTCTAGGTCGCTATAATCTCGAACTAGTTGATTGTCTATCAGATCTAGTAACTTTTAGGCA
>NW_022883940.1:0-12946 GCF_011952255.1 Bombus vosnesenskii | reverse complement strand
TCTGCACACTGATCGTCTATAAAAATCGGTGGCTGTACGGTACTGTATCTGCCATATTTCTTGCAGAGGTTTACATTTTCTGTAGTCAAGGCACCTGCCTTCTTGATTGTCCGGTGTGGTACATTCTGGATCAAACAATTTTAAAACATTTATACAGTTCAAAGATGCGTAAGAAAGCGACACCGATTACTCAACTTTCGAAGTAAAAAGCCGATCAAGTCCACCGGATTGCCCTACAGACACGTATTAATTCGTAAGAGTTAGTCATCATGTTGATAATAATTATCTAAAGAAACTTTTCACGTGAAAATATAAAATTTTAATTGATTAGATATTGTGTTAGCCATACTTAAGAAAGAAAATGAAAATGAATGAAATGAAAGAAAAGGACTACCTTCAACCTCATGCTTTAAATAAACACTTTGTCAGTTTTGCGGTAAATAAATTCTTAGGAATTCAGGACAGTTTTTAGTGAATCATTTTGTTTCGACCGTTCGCGGAGAGACGCGATCGCGAAATAGCACGTCAACGAGAGTTGTAAGTTCCCGTTACGATTAAATAATCGACGCCACGAACTGATCGATCCCCTTATTTCGATTATGATAATAAGGGTAGTTCAATGAAATTCCACAGAATTAACACAAATAAAATAATGTTTATTTCAACAACTTATTAACTAGAAAGATATAAATGGAACAAAAAAAATGTAACTGCGTTTTGGTTGATAAGTAATGCGCAACATACCACATGTGTTGACAGTTCGACATCTCGAAAAGTTCTGAACGCCTTTCGATTTTTTTCGTTTTTTCTGGAAGGCGACCCCCACTACGTTCGGATCACGCCACATTCTTTTACTGCGAGGTAAAATACGAGCCACGAGTCGACGTTTCTGGAAGTCGCCCTGCTTAATGAACCATGCGCTTGCCACTACAATGTTTGTTTGCCGGGCAGACGCGACGATCCGTCGCCGACATTATAGTGCCGCGATCGATAGTTAAGAATATGACCTATGGTAAGCCGCATGGCGTAACATTCTTCCCCCGTTGAGAGGGTACCGATCAAACTAGGGAGGTGTGGTTTCGTCTCGGTGGCTAGTTGTTCGGGTTTTTCGAGATCGGGTTGAATTGGCAGTGGGACAAGCCTTTTGACGCCCCGATCCAAAATGCTCTTTGCCGTCTGAACTGTAGCTGTCCGGACACTGTCACGACCGGCATACTTCAAATCCGACGGACTGACGATAGAGATAAAGCACTCGGCGACAATGTATATCGCTGAAGTGCCTAATGAACCATCAACATCCCAACGGTCCTTCCACCGAAGGTTCTAGAAGAAAGAGCACGTGCAACGGTCGCGGACGCCTAGCAAATGCATGGACGGTGGGGATGTTGAGGGATGACAAAAGAAAGTAATCGGATCCGATCGAAAGTAAAATCATAAGAGTCAGTTTTAAAAAGTCACGCCTAGAGTTCGGAAGTAGATTGTAAAGTGTATTGATGTTAGAAAAAAAATAAAGTTTTCTTTTTTTTATTTTTTACCTCAAATTCCTTTTTTATTTTGTTATTTTACGTAACAACACCATCGGCGCCTGGATGAACTCGGCCCAGAGGCCAATGCATGGAGGGAACGTTGTCCTCTCTGAGGATGACGATTGTGCCCTTTTGGATGCTGTGTCCACCCTTGCTCCATTTATTGCGGTTGGTTAGCTCGTTCAAATACTCCTTATGCCAGCGGTTCCAAAAATGTTGTTTAAGCTGTTGGATATGCTGCCATTTGGAGAGTCGGTTCGATGGAATGTCTCTGAAATCTCGATCACGTAAGCACATTAATGAATCGCCAATGAGGAAATGTCCGGGAGTGAGGACTAGGAGATCATTTGGATCGGTGGAGATAGGAGTTAGCGGGCGGGAATTGAGGACTGCTTCTATTTCTATGATAAGAGTATTACGGTGTTAAGCTCATATGTTTCTGTTTCTCCACTCGCGCTGCGCCATAATATCCTTTGATATTTCCGATCCTCTGGTCGTACGAGGAATTGCCGATACATTTTCTCGATGTCGCCAGTGAGTACGTACTGATGAGCCCGGAATCTAATTAATATACAAAATAAATTGTGAATTGATTCGAGAATATAGGATTTCCCCATTTTCATGATTATCGTGATTGTTGTATAAATATATTTTTTAAGATACTAATAATTAGGTACTTATAAATTAGTATTATCAATTATTTTGCATTTATAATTCCGCCTCTAGTATAAGCGTTAATTGAAAACTAACTTTATGTTTCAAAAAGTACTAGCAAAGTCGTTGAGTAACAAGCCACTGATGCTAACACAAATAGCATTGTCGTAATTAAATATTTCTAAATATTCATTTTTCATTTTGAACCTGTAGAAACAATTTATTATATATACTATTAGCTAAGTAATTGCATATTTAATTAAGTCGAAATATAAAACTTAGTTATTTTAATAATTTAAAAAATAAAAAACTGACAAACATTTCAATTTAATTTATGGTTGGAACAAAAGACAGTTATTTTTCATTAATTGAAATATTGCAATGCAGAGTACTTTCCAAAATACGCCGAGAGTATTCCTGATGGTGAAACGAGCGTTGCTTCATCGAACGCAGCTAAAGAAAACAACATCTATGTAGTTGGTGGTACGATGCCTGAAATAGAGGGCGCTAAATTGTACAATACCTGTACTATTTGGGGTCCCGATGGAACTTTGATAGCAAAACACCGAAAGGTAAGTAATATATTCCTTTATGGCTTTGAATTTGAAAATATTGGGGTGAAGAAAGTGACTCTATCTAGGAATAATTTAGGAATATACATATGTACATACGTATACTATAACCAATTCTATAATTTACGGTTTATAAAATACGTTATGATACGGGAAACGCCCATTTTTGTTGTAATGTGTTTGTTGTTGTATAAATTTTTCACATACTTAAAATATTATTCTACTTATTTTTTCTCCTTTTTAAGCATTATTAAATGATAAGATTTTTTAATAAAAGAAAGTGATAAAAACGCTGTCAGTTATTAAATAAAAATAATAAATAATTAAAGTTTAGGAGTTGGTAACTTTGATATTAAATTACAAAAGTTGCAGCAATAGAATTAGCGACCACATTTTTATGTTATTAGGTACATCTATTCGACATCGACATTCCTAATAAGATTACTTTTCGAGAGAGTGATTCACTCAGTCCTGGTAACTCCCTAACGACGTTCGATGTGAAGGGCTGCAAAATAGGTATTGGCATTTGCTATGATATTAGATTCGAGGAAATGGCACGCATTTATCGGAACAAAGGTACAGTAACTTAATCGATCAATACTTAACTAGCAAAAAATTAAATATCTTTCTTAAATATATTCTATATAAAATTAATATAATCTGTAACTCTGTATAAAAAGAAGCTTAATTTAAAAAACCAGTATATTTGCTGAAAATGAAACAAATAAAAGAATTAAAAGCACAATAAGAGGACTGTCCTCGCATATTCAGAAATGATGGAATGTGAACCGTGCAACTACGAAGTTAATTGGTATTCGGTGGCTTCATATTTCCTGCTTCTCTGGGTTAGGTTGCCAAATGCTGATATATCCAGCGGCATTCAATATGACCACTGGACCACTGCACTGGTCATTACTTCAGCGTTTCAGAGCGAATGATAATCAATTATACGTTGCCTGCATATCACCGGCTCGTGTTCCTTAAGCAAGTTACGTCGCATGGGGACATACACAGTTGACCAATCCCTGGGCAAAGATTCTTTACGATTTGGAAACTCAAGAGAATATGGCAGTCACCGATATCAAAAAAAAAAAAAAAAAAAAAAAACTGGCGAACCGTGTGTTACCACAACGAGACCCGCGATGCTATTTGTCGCTTTAAATTGTGCCGCAAATCGTTTTTGAGATCTTTGCCAGGGGCGCGTTAAAATATGCTGAAAATATATTTCTGGCTTTTCTGGGGTTTAACTGAAATATGACAAATAACGTTGTAAAACATATGTACTTATGACTTACAGAGTAATTGAGTGTACAAAATATATAGTATACAAAATAGCCAGCGATTTAGGGCTTTAAACGATCAAAAGAAAAGAAAAGAAAAGAAAAGAAGAAAGATAATATGTTGTGGCAGTCTAAGTCGATCTAAGAAAATAGATAAAGGGAGGGAGGGACAAAGCTAGTTAATCTGGAAAGAATCCAAGCGTCAATTTCAAGCATTTACAGAGAATCAAGCGGGCTGGTTAAAGTCGTGAGTTGAGCAATTATCCCGCGTTAGGTTCAATCAGGTTAGTCCCACGCGAAATTGATCCAACCATGCGAAAACGAGTGTATTCTGGATTTCTGTCGCAGATACTTCTGGCTAGTGCAGTACCTACACGGTGGTTGTTGAAATAGCCGCTTCTCATCTATTTTCCGCAGCGCGGACATCATCCTTTGATCCCTTACGACTAACGAAGTTTTCGAAGATGTACGGCAGTTTGAGATTCTACTTGAAAATAATCATGATTGCGGTCTGTGTGCCGTCTGCTCTTCTTTTTGTCCTTCCGTTAAAAACTGGTAAGTTTCAGTATCAGTTCTTCCTTCCCAAGGGACAGTTTCATTAAAATTCTGATAGAATTAAAAATTAATTATTAATATTCTAACAATCATATATGTTAAATACATTATAGTCAACGATATATACCTGAGCGAATGTAGGGGTGATTCCTTGATAATTATAAATGTCATCAGCCCACATCATTGTGCCACTTCTTTGTACTCCAGCCTCTAGATTAACAGCCTAAACAAACATACGAAATTTTATAGAAGCTGTACAAAATATAGTATATATGAGCAATATTGAAGCGTTCAAGGGGATATAAAGGTAATGTACATCACATACACGTGTACTCTCATGCAACAAAATACAATTAGATTTAATAGTATAAGCTCTTTTATTCATCATAATAGATTGGAAATTTAAGTGCCTTACGAGGGTGAGTAAAAAGTTACCCGCGCTGTCGGTGTAGAATTTATTTTAAGCAATTGTCAAAAAAGACATACATCATTTTTTGACATAATCACTCGATTTCTGTATACACTTTGTCCATTTGCCGAAGGACCTTTGTATTTTCTCATTAAAAAATGTTTTGGGCTGAGCTGCGAACCACGAATGCATCGTCGTCTTCACCTTTTCATCAGCTTTTTCGGCATCCATCTCGCACAAACTTTTTAAAACCCAAATCTGTCGTGCACTATTGCATAAGCAGAGCCGTGGCTGATTTGCAAATGATTTGCCACATTATCCAGTGTCACTCGTCTATTCCATAGAGCATAAGTTCATGAGCACGTTCAATGTTGTCATCGTGGATGTGGACGGGCGTCCAGCTGTTTTTTCATAACACTTGTGCGATCTTCTTTGAACTTTTGTGCCCATTCAAACACACTTCGTGACAAAACACTTTCTCCATAATGTGCATTAAATCTTTGATAAATATAGGCATCAAACATAACCTCCGACCACAAGAAACGAATCACAGCATCCTGCACTGTTTTCCTGCAAATCACCATTGCAAAGCGCCATTACTCGCGCAACGGTCACAAACGAATTGACGTAACACAATGAAACCTACGCAGCAGCACTGAACAGATATTGACGTCATACGAAGAGTGCAGATGGATCAATACGGTCGACAGAAGTTTTAACTATCTGGAGTGCGGATAAATTTTTACTGAGAGTCGTATAGGAATCTATAATCTGTAAGTACACCTTTGGCTGAATGGAAATTTCTCTTACATATATTCAAAAATGCAGAAACTGTGTATTGAATTGGAAAGTGATAAAAAATAAGTGAAGTTTCGAGGTTGCATGTGATTGCATGAGTACACAGGACGTTTTTAGCGAATAAAAAATAATTTTGGAAGACACGAGACTTATCTTTGTTAAGGAAATTCGAGGATTTGGGAATACAAATAATTGACTATATTTCCCACACAACAGTTATACATCCATATTCCACTCTGAAGAACGTCTTGCACGCACGCTGGTCGCCAACCGACTATCCTAGATTCTGCTAACATCTGGCAACAGTCTTTTGTCTCCACTAAGCCTTGACGCCCTCTGGCCCTTACACACACACTCTCATGTACAGTGTAAATGTATCACTTCCCTAACAATCTTGTATTTTATGCACTCTCTGTGTCCGAATTTCCAGAAGCTCTCTATCTTATGAAGTGTTTTAGATTAGCCGGAAAATTTTGTACGTACATACAAGAAGTATACGATCTAAGTGGAATATTCCATTATTCTCTTGATACAACAGAAACGAAATTTACAGAACTTCTCAGAAAGTTGGTTTATTATTACCAAATTAATAGAATTAATATACGTTTATCATCTTTACATACCTAAGTCGTGGAGGTTTATCGTGCGTAAAAAATTAGTGTCGTTTCAAAGTTACATTTCATACATTTTAAGCCTATAATTTGTAACGTAAAGAAAGAAGGAATATTATATTAGCGGCATTTTTGTAGTCATTATATATGGTTTCGATGGCATAATTAATCAGTATGAACTTACCAGTCTTTAACGGAAGGACAAAAAGAAGAGCAGACGGCACACAGACCGCAATCATGATCATTTTCAAGTAGTATCTCAAACTGCCGTACATCTTCGAAAACTTCGTTAGTCGTAAGGGATCAAAGGATGATGTCCGTGCTGCGGAAAATAGATGAGAAGCGGCTATTTCAACAACCACCGTGTAGGTACTGCACTAGCCAGAAGTATCTGCGACAGAAATCAGAATACACTCGTTTTCGCATGGTTGGATCAATTTCGCGTGGGACTAACCTGATTGAACCTAACGCGGCGAACCAGGGCACCAGGCGAGAGCATGCACTACTGCGAGCCCGAAATGCCTGCTCTGCGAGGCGCTTGGAACACCGTCGGTGCACAGGATGGGGGGACCGGCCTGCGCCCCCTCGAAGAAGGGAACGAAAGGAGCCGCCCGCGGATCCACGGCTGCAAGAGGCAGCGAGAAAGGCTCCCCGCCGCAAAGCGACCCTAAGCCCGCGAACAAGGAGGTAGGCACGGAGGAAGCCACGAACAAGGAAAGGCCACCAAGGAACTGAGAATGCGCATCCTCCAGACTAACCTGGGAAGGTCAAGGCGAGCACAAGACCTGCTCCACCAAACCATCCGGGAGAGCACGGTCGCCCTGGCGGTGGTGGCGGAACCATACAGAGTTCTGGATGGCCCGGAGTGGGTCGGAGACACGGACGGAATGGTTGCCGTCACCTGGACATCAACGCCCGGGGCGTTTGCCCACGGAGCCCTGCTGGAACGGGGCAACGGGTACGCCGCGGTCGAGTGGGCAGGGATGATGGTGGTGGGGGTGTACGTGTCACCCAACAGCGGACGGGCAGCGTTCGAAGAATTCCTGGACGGAGTTGGCGACTGCGTCAGGCGACGACTCCCCCGACAAGTGCTCGTCCTGGGAGACTTCAACGCGCACTCCACGGAATGGGGGAACGCCAGGACCAACGCGCGCGGCCGCACGCTATCAAACTGGGCCGCGGGACTTGGTCTTCTGCTAGTGCTAGGCACGCGCGCCCACCACCCAGATGGAAAATAAAGGAGAGGAACGAAGACCTACTCCGGACGGCTGCTATAGCAACAGCTTGGAGCTGGGAGGCCTCGACAACGACGACCGAAGCAGACGTGGAAGAGGAGGCCGAGAACCTCCGCCAAGCCATGACAGCAATCTGCGACGCATCCATGCCACGAGCCACACCAGGCACGGTGCGAAGCAGAGCAGTTTACTGGTGGAACCCCGGCATCGCGGAACTGAGGACGAGATGTGGCCGGGCCCGAAGACAGTACCTAAGGGCCCGCCGCTGGCGACGACGCGACGAAGAAGAAGTCTCCTTGCGCTACCGGACGTGCCGCGCGCAACGGCGCTCGCTACAGAGGGAAATTAAAAAAGCGAAGGACCGTGCCTGGTCCGAACTGGTTGAGACAGTCGAGTCGGACCCATGGGGGAGGCCATACAGGACGGTGACACGGAAACTGCGCGCGAAGGGCCGCCTGATAACGGCGGAAATAGAACCTGCACTGCTGACGCGGATCACCGGAACGCTCTTTCCCCCACAAGAAAACAGAGCGGCGGAACGGCCACGGGAAACGACACGACCGCTGGAATGGAGGGACGACTGGGAAGTCACAGAGGAGGAGATATGGGAGGCAACCAGAAGAATGACCGCCCGCAACGTGGCACCGGGCCCGGACGGAATCCCTGGCCGGATCTGGGGGGAAGTGATGGGGGTCATGGCCCCCAGACTTCGGCACCTCTTCACAAGATGCCTGAGGGAGGGAGTCTACCCCCGGGCGTGGCGGACAGCGAGGCTGGTCCTGCTCCATAAGGAGGGCCGACCGACGACCTCGCCGTCAGCGTACCGGCCGATATGCCTACTGGACGAGGTCGGCAAACTACTCGAGAGGGTAGTCGCCGCCCGCTTGGAACGACATATAGCGGGCCAAGTGCCAGGTTTGCACGAAAGCCAGTACGGCTTCCGGAAGGGGCGCTCGACGATTGACGCGGTCAGACGCGTACGAGCGATTGCGGAGGACATGGTCTCCCGGAAAGGCGTGGCGCTGGTGATTTCCCTGGACATCGTCAACGCGTTCAACACCATGCCATGGGACAGGATAGTGACGGCCCTGGAGCACTTCGAGGTTCCCAACTACCTCGTCCGATTGATCCGGGCCTACCTCGACGACAGGTGGGTGTGTTACGCCAGTAGGGAAGGAGAGGAAAAGCGATCCGTCGAGCGTGGCGTCCCGCAGGGCTCGGTGCTGGGCCCCATGCTATGGAACGTTGCGTACGACGAGGTACTACGATGCCCACTACCCCCAGGCGCGGCCATAGTATGCTATGCGGACGACACCCTAATCCTGGTCGAGGGTCGTGGCTGGCACGCGACGCTGCGCATTGGCGGAATCGCAACGGCCTGTGCGATCCGTGCCGTGAACGAACTGGGCCTGAGAGTCTCCCCTGCGAAGTCGGAGGCCACCTGGTTCTTTGACAGGAAGAGGCGAGGGACACCACCGCCCGGCCTATGCATAGACATGGCAGGTAAAACCGTTCGGATGGGGTCACAGATGAAGTATCTGGGACTCACCATCGACAGCCAGTGGACGTTCGAGCCGCACTTCGACTCACTGATCCCGAAGGTGTCAGCGGCTGCCAATGCCCTGTGCGGCCTACTACCGAACATCGGCGGGGCCGGAGACGCGGTGCGCCGACTCTACGAGGGCGGCGTTCGGTCACGAGTGATGTACGGGGCCCCAGTATGGGCGGACGACCTGATGGCAAGCCGTCGCAGCATCCTGCTCCTAAGAAGGCTGCACAGAGTGACCGCCATCAGAATCATTAGGGGATACTGGACGGTGCCTCACGCGTCGGCGTCCACCCTAGCAAACAAATTCATGAAACATACTGGTATAGCGTAAAATGAACATAAAAGTTTTGCGTACACTTGAGAGCTGAACTTTCGTTGTTATACGTATATTATACATATACGCATACAGTTATGTATATGTATATATATATATATATATATATAGAAAATTCCTTAGAACTTTGAGCTTAATAACATATTAAAATCATTAACATTAAGGAGGTGAACTTTACTTACCAATTACCAAAGTTTCTTCCGCCAAATAATACATAAAAATTGAAAAGGATAATGTAACTAGTTTTAACTTTTTTTTGTGTTATAATTTGAATCACTCGATTTATCCGACTGAGGATGGTCGATCGCAATCTCAATTTATACGTATTCTTATCGCATGAAATAGATCACATGAGGGATTTTCAAAAGTCGATGGAATATTAATCGCGATTAATTATTTGTAGGTGTATTCTGTGCGGCTAAAGCAGTCACCTAATGAATTATTGAGTACCAGGAATGTTAGCGGTAAACAGGATTGCGGCTATGAATGATTCTCTAATGTCTATATTAGAGATGAATTTGATAATTTATCCTCATAATATGCAATCCGCTTTTAAGTGGAAATCATAATTAACAATTTCTGTTTGATTAAATATGAAGAGCAGATAAATCGGTACGCTTAAATCAATATTAGAATTTCTTAACATTTTTATCAAATATTTTAGCACTGTAAAAGCGTCGTAGTAGAGAAATATTAGGTTGTTCCAAAAGTTTCTTTCGTTTTATAAGAAAGTAATAGATGTACAACATTTTTCGTTTTATATTATTTTATTGAATTACGTGTGATCCACCTTTTTCCAATTTAATGTAAAATAATATAGAATAACATAAAACAAAATATGTTGTGCATCTGTCATTTCTTTATAAAACGAAAGAAACTTGGGACAACCTAATAGGAATTTACTTTTATTATCCATTATAAAAATGGATTGTTAATCCTCTAGGAGATACGAACAATATAATTACAATTAATAAGGAATAAGCTAGCATAACTTAAACCAGCTTTTGCAGAAAGCTATTAGCTAAAGATGTTTATTAAACAATGACAACATGAATTTTCTTAAGTACCCCATTTGGTACTTAATCTACTTCGTAAGTATTGTGTGTCCTAGCCTTCAAAGGATGCAATTTTAACCAGAATGTTTCACATTACTTACCCGTATTATTTCCTTGTAATATAATTTATATTTACATTATCTACGTTACGTTACATTCTACGCGTTAATGTAATGTGATTTTTATTTCTAATCGAAGTTATTCAAAATTTGTAGTATCTCAATAAAAAATTAACAGCCTGCAAAAACTTCACAGAAGCATTAGTATCTTCGAAACTATTTAATCCAAATGGCTAATATTCTTTAACAATATGCACTCGACGACGTTTATCGAGAGAAGTATGTGGCGCAATAGTTAAACTTTCAATTCATATACATATATCGTTTATGAAAAAGTAGTCATTCTGCTTTTGTGATCTGTGACACACTATAAATTCTCATAAGCTAACTAACGCGTAATCTTCTGTAACGTATTAATATAATATAGGTATGTATATCTCGACTTTGAGCAACCAATTGGTGCTAAATAAGCTTTAGTACATATTTCTTACACGTAACAAAAGACCAGTTAACATCTCTGCTCTTAAAAGAAAAACGAAAGAAGCTCTGAAAAGCTGCAGAGTTCAGGTCGAATAACACCAGCTCAGATAAATGACCCTCTAACTTACCTTTGTCCTCATCGACGTCAGTGATTTTAAAGCTAGTTATAAAGTGCACGTCTCAGCCAGCGTCCACGGCAGTCAATATTATTTAACGGGTCTTAACGCGATGTAAAAAGGGAAAAAGGAGGAAAGAGGGAACAGGGAAGCAAAGAGAAGAAACGAATTTTTCATTTTCTCGAAACTGGATCAAGTTTCAGGCTGCTCGCCAAAGAATCTGTAGCTAACGAGACTAGATTAGACAAACCACGCTTTAAAATTCCCACAGAACTATAATAATCCTCGAAATCAATACGATTCGTCGATCCATCGCCTGATTAAAAAATGAGATAGGATGAAGCTCACTAGTCGGCCTTTGAACTTTCAATAGCGCTTACGGCTCGTATACTCTAGTTTGCATGCTACAATGTAAGCCAAGTCAGCTGTAACTAGCGTTCGCGTGATTGTCGCTATCTATTATTCACGCGTTACACGTTCACCAGACAAACGCGTCTACCGGTTGACATTGTTTTCTGTCCTGAGTTTCAAAGCAATTATATTGCTTCGTGTAATCAAATCTCGCCAAACTAACGATAAGTTCTTGTTTGATCTTACACAGTTATTAAAACTATACAAGTTAAACCAATCTAGCCTAAACAAGTAATGTCGTTATATATTCTTTTTTAAATCTATATATTGTTTAATAAATCGTGGCTAGGATATAGTAGCTGACAAAAATATTCGGACAAATATATTTGTAGAAACATTTTAGGAGTGTATTATGCATAGTGGCACTATTTAATACCGTACTGTGACTATCATGGTCGTGTTGGTATTATTCGAAACTAATCTGAAAATCTGTGTGGAATTTGTAAGATATTTAGTACGAGTACTGTGCATTACTGATATGTACACAACCGAGACGAGATAACGAAGGTACTGCTCTCCATCGTTCATCGCTACGCGTTGCTAATAGCAACGTATAATGCATATATATCTCGCAAAGACCATAAAAGTACCCAATGGAACCACGTTTAATATTTGATAATAATGTCCCATTACAGTTTCGTCAGTTTCAATTAATTAAACACGACCCTCTCTTTAAAAATTAGAAGATAAAATACGTAATACAAATCTACTCGAAATCTTTTAAACCTTACGGACGACTACTTATGGCCTTTAAAAGCAGCAGGGATTAGTAGAATATTAACTGCGGATTTTTCTTGGACCGCAGCATGCAATATGAAATATGGTTATTAAAATGTACACTGAAAATCTCATATCCATAAGATACTCGTGCTTGTAGAACCTTGAAAATGAATTCTTAACCCAAGTAGTAATTTTCGAGTTACCGTTTGCGAAGAAATCTTTTTCTTTGTTACGTGTAATAGATTATTTTTAAGTTTTAAATTACATTGGTAATCTTCTATAATTTATTACTCGAAGGTGGTAATTTTTTCTTAAATAGTTTATTTTTCCTATAATTATTTTACTACAGAATCCTCAAAAACATGATGTATGTATATATATCCTGAAATATTATCAGTCTATTGTCAAGTTATAGAACATTATGGAAATTGCCAATTAAAGTCATAAAAAACAAAAAATAAGGAAGTTCGTTAAAATATGTGATTTTCCAATCAAGATATAGAATTTATTCGAGTAATATTGATTACGGTAGAGATGGTGACGGTAACAATGAGTGGACTGATTCTTCGTGCGAAAACAAAT
>NW_022883939.1:0-15747 GCF_011952255.1 Bombus vosnesenskii | reverse complement strand
TCAAACCTCTTAACGTGGTATCCATCATTCTTTGAAAGGTAGCAGGTGCGTTCTTGAGCTCGAATGGCATTCTATTATAAAGGAAGTGTTCTTGTGGTGTGCTAAATGCAGTGTATTTCTTTGAATTCTCGTCCATGGAACCTTGAGAATAAGTCTAAAGAGGAGAAATATTTCGCATTTCCTAGCTGTGATAGTATATCGTCAATGTCAGGTAGTGGATACGCGTCTTGGTCTGTTAGTTCGTTTAACTTCCTAAAGTCAATCACTACTCGCCACTTTTGTTTCCCTGATGCGTCGATTTTCTTTGGAACGACCCAGACAGGAGAGTTATAGGGAGAGTCGGAGGGTTCTATAATCTCTTTGTTTAACCTTTCAGT
Source organism: Bombus vosnesenskii (assembly GCF_011952255.1). Taxonomy (NCBI): domain Eukaryota; kingdom Metazoa; phylum Arthropoda; class Insecta; order Hymenoptera; family Apidae; genus Bombus; species Bombus vosnesenskii. The sequence continues at coordinate 15,370 of NW_022883939.1, read as the reverse complement.
CATCTGTTTATTTATTTCGGTTTTATGATGTTCGGGAGGACGGTAGGATTTTACGTTGATGATCTTGTTAGGTAGATGATACATTTACACTGTACACGTGAATGTGTGTGTAAGCGTCAGAGGGCGTCCAGGTCTCAGTAGAGACAAAAGACGGTTGGAGGCTGTTAGGAGAATCTAGAGGAGGTGGTTGACAACAAGCGTGCGTGCAAGAAGGTTATCGAAGTCTTCAGAGTGTAATATATATATGTATAGCTGTTGTGTGCGAAATAAAGTAAACTATTTGTATGTTCGAATCCTCTCTATACCTTAACATGGTAGCAGAGCGTGGTTACTAGTTTTGCAAGCTATTTAGTGCGTGGTTTTTAGTCTTGCGAGTTTAGTAAGGGAAGAAACGTTCAAAGAATATAAAATAAAAGAAAAAATACTTCAAGCACGTAGGAATGCTTGAGTAAAGAATAGGAAATCAATTAAAATGGAGAGATCGGAAATTATGCTATCGATATTTGATGGTGAGGGTTACGGTATGTGGAAGAAAAGAATAACAATGTTTCTGAGATATAAAGAATGTGATATTGTTATAACTAGAGTGAAGACTGAAACAGACAATCCAGACTGGGATAAAAAGGATCTGAAAGCGATAAATATAATTTACAGTGCCTTCTCAAATAGACAATTAGAATATATTAGGGAAGAAAAAACAGCGTATGAAATAATGAAAAAGTTCGACGAAGTGTACTTGAAAGAGTCGACGGCACTAGATCGTGTGCAGAAGGAGATTGGAGAAGATAAGTCTTGATAAATACAGTGATTCAGCATCGTTTTTTAGCGATTTTGAAAAATTAATAAATGAATTAAAAGGTGCAGGCGCAAAAGTGAGTGAGAGGGAAAAGCTGAATTACATGATAAATACGTGTTACGTCGCGTAACACTCCACCTAGCCCAGGCAACACACCGCGGGCAAGATGGCAACCAGATATCTTCGGATACTCACTGCGTACCCTCAATAGCCTTAAGTATCTTCCATAAATCTCAGGAATTTCCTAGTAGAGGTCCTTCAAACCAAACAAACGTCTGTTTCCGAAGAATTTCTAAAGACTCTTGTCTATCACGGCGTGACAAGGGAAAGCTAGTGTTTCTCACGTATGCTGCAACTTTCCTCCCACTAACCACTTTCTCTCGAGGGCGGTTACGACCCTTCGTTTAACCAATTAAAAACGAAGACTATTTTCCTCACTCTTCTAACTAAAATCGTCACCAACAGATCCGATGGACCCGTGCGCTAGACACACCCACCCTTAGCTTTCCTCCGACACAGCATCGTCACTCAACTTCACTTCTTCTACATCGTTGGAAAAGTCAACTACTAAGTCTACCGCTAATGCCCATCGTGCAGTCTAAACATAACGCGAGAGTCGGTGTCGGTATTGTCGAGCCTACATTTCCTCTCCTAAATATCTTATAGTGCTACGTCCACTAATACATTGAATCCAATTACAAGAGCCCTGCTCTAACGTACATATCTATCTTATCTTCGTGCGATAAGTGATTATCTATCTATCTATGCTCATCAGTGTAATCTAAGTGTTGGAAATATATAATTTATAATTCTGTGAATCACAGTGTTATACAAACTCAATCACCCCTATTATCTCACCGGAAATCAGGGGATCGATAAAGTCGTGGTGTCGATAGTTATAATCGTAACGGGAATTTACGACTCCCGTTGACGTCTCTCCTAGCGACTACGTCTCCCCGCGATTGGTCGAATAAACATTGTGATTGGTTGATTTCCTGCTGCTATATTCGGTTTCGCCGAGAATCGTGAACACGTACGCTGGAAGCAATGCGGGGTAATTATTTAATTTATTTCATAATATTATTTAACATATATCGTGAAAAGTTCTGAATATTCGGATTCTTCTGTTATCGTTTCATCGTATGTTAGCATTATCAGCTCTCGATATCGAGTTGACAAACAGAATTTTTCTCATACAAAGTAAGTCACATTAAGTATATGTATATGTATAGTCGAAGCGATGCAATTAAAAAATTTTCCATTTCAATTGGAATTATTTATCACAGACATTTTACCGAGCATTCGTGTTATAAATCTTATACATATATATATGTCGGAGATGAAAGAACACCGGAGTCTGTAATTGAACAATTGTAGTTATTCAATTCGATTGTAATTGTTCGAGAGTTGTGATAATGAGCTTGGGCTCGAGGCGGCAGTCAGTCGCCGAACGTAGCCGCGGTCACGGGATGAACGCTTTGTCCAACAAAGGTATGGAGTAATTCTATAGCTCTCCTTAAAAGAAATATTCGTGGCGACACGCGACAGAAAATATTCCAACGGTCTCTGTCCCGTGGCTCGCCACACGCAGACCCTATTCTTCGAGGAAGATGATTGCCAGATGTCGATGCGTCTCCACAGTACGTGATCGGCTAGCCCGAGGGCCCATTATAAATCTTAAGGTTTAGTTAACTAAAGTCCTTCAAACAGACAAACAGTCTTTGTCCCAACTACGGGAAGATAGGGGAGACATATTTTTCAACGAGCGGCGTCCCCCACTAGCAACTTTCCCTCGAGGGCGGCTAGCATCTTTTTCTAACCACCGATATGGAGATTGACCAATTAGCAGCAACGCCAATTTCCCTTACTTTCTGACCGGAGGCTTTTCTAAACGAATCCGATGATCTCGTGTCCTTAGACACACCCCATTATAGTTTTCCTCTGTGGCATGATCGGGACGGGAAGGACATTCTCGCTCGCGATCTCATTGATGAAAGGAGTAACTCTTTACGATCAGTGAATATTACGCGTCCGACTTAGATTTTGTGAGTACGTTCATCTATCATCCCATCGACCGCGGATTCGTTATTGAACCTAGGATCATTGTCATTAGTTTCTCGAGTGCCTAACTACCACGGTTACTTGTCCGGCTCTATAATAATCGTATTTGCACTAGTCAATGTCTTCTCTATTGCATAACGACAACGTGTAACCCAAACGAAGATTCGTTTCACGCCCCTGACCCTAATTCCAATGTAAACCCGACAGCAGAAGTGGGATCAGTACCGGTTATAACAGTGCAAGAGCTTACGACCATCGTGCGCGAGTTAATTCCGTCGCTAGTGCAAAAATCGAGCGTGGAACCTAGCAATTTTTCGACTCCGCTGCCTGGTGCGCATCTACCAATCTGATTATGGAGAAAGATCCTTTACAGAGCAGTGCCCTGAATATAATTTCAATGCCGAGTGTCGAATTGACTTCTACGTAGTGGAGGCGCTAACTAGTAGATCAAGCAATCCGGGTGAGTCGTTTCCATTTTACCCCGATTTCGGAGCCGAGTGTTCGCTAATTGAAGAATCCGTAGTCTTGAGAATTTCTGGCAAAAGAACGACTGATATAGTAGTAATGCGAGGAATAAGAAATATCGGTACTAAACCTATCGCTCAAATCTTGTCCGTTGCAGGCGTCGGTGGTTAGAGATAAACTTTTCATGTTCTCGCTGATAGTTATTTAACAATACGATATCGCGATTACTCGTTAAATTTTAAGCCAAGATTTTGACGTAATGTTACACAAAATAGCCTCGCTATGTGTAAAACAAAAATAATTAATGCCTGTAATAAAACCGCTAAAAACGAGATCGATGTTAATGAAGTTGACAATGAGGTACGTGGTAGCGATAAAAGTCGATTAATCTTTCTTTTCGAAATTCAGAGATTCATCCGTTACGGGTTCCCTACGTACTCGTACAAAAAATACAGGCCAGTTAGAAGTACAATTAATTGATCCTAACATCGCCGTATAAGGAGTCCTAATAGACTTCGCGAGCGCAGAATAGTACGTGATAGAACAAGCGACTTAATTACAGCCAAAAATCATAAAGCCTAGTAATTCACCGTTCGCGAGCCCTGTGTTACTCGTGAAGACGAACAATGGTTCAGATACATGATAGGTAGATTTTCGAGAACTAAATAAATATACGGTCGCGGATCGGTATCCTTTACCCCTCATTGCGGATCAAGTCGCGAGATTGCAAAAGCGAGATATTTTATTATTCTGGACATGGCCGGTGTGTTTCTCCAAATCCCTGTTCATCCTAATTCTAGGAAGTATACAGCATTGATTACGCTCGATGAACAATTTGGATAATAAGTTGTTGTTTTCTTCGAATTCTTTTGTGCCTTTGTTCGATCCATTCGATGTCCTTTATTTGCATAACATAAGTGCGTGCGCGTTTAATGTTTCTTCCGGAAGTCATTTTCGGGATGGCGATACTATGCTGACCCCGTCGAAAATGGGGATTCTTATACTTTCGGACAACAGTAATAATTGTGCAGCTCATACTTGCCTAAATATTCTAATATTTATGTTCTTCCTTGCTTCAATTTTGTAAACCATCAAAGCGTTTAGTACGGAAATCCTCAGGAGTAGTCGCGTGCCAAGTCTTCTGTAGCATTTGACCCTTTTTAATTGCGGTGACATAAGAAATCATTTGGTCGGAGTGATCTGTACTACACTTTCCTTCGTTCCATTTAGCAGCGGCTGCTGATTTCGAGGTTGCGAACAAACGAAACGAGAGATCATTCTTGAGATTCCTTTGAAAACACGTATAACAGCCAACATGCCATTCTTACGTTGTCGTCTATTTGGATGATCCCCTAATTATTGCCGACTCGATAGATCAAGCTCTAAAAGTATTGCACACCGTACTAGATACCCTTGTAAAAGCCGGATTCTCCTTTAACTTTTCAAAATGTTCTTTTCTAAAGGCATCGGTACTCTATTTGGAATATGTAATTTACGACGGAGAAGTTCGTCCCAATCCGGGTAAATGCACGCCTTGAGTTCTTTACCTGCGTCAACGACCGTCACACAGCTCAGGCAGTTCATAGGTTTAGCCCTTTATTTCCGAAAATTCGTCCCTAAATTTTCACGGGTAATGTATGCGCTTACTTCCGATAATAAAAACATGACTTGGACAGATAGGCATGGAAAAATAAGGCAAAAGGTAATTTCCGCCCTGACCGACGCGCCGGTGTTAATGGTATTTGACCCGAACTACCCGATAGAACTTCGTATCGACGCTAGTTCGGATGGATATGAGGTTATTTTAATGCACAAGATTGAAGGTAAAAATAGAGTAATAGAATATTACAGTATAAGAAGTAGCTCTGCGGAATCTAGGTATCATTCTTACGAACTAGAAACGTTAGCAGTTGTGAACGCCGTCAAGCATTTCCGTCATTATCTCCACGGACGAGAATTTCTTGTCGTCTCCGATTGTAATCCTTTGAAGGCATCCAGTAGTAAGGTAAATTTAAATGAAAGGGTTTACAGGTGGTGGGCTTACTTACAAACTTTTACTTTTGACATTCTGTACCGGGAAGGTAAACGAATAGCCCGCGTAAATTTTGTCTCGCGAAATCCCGTAGACTTGGATCACCTTACGATCAACGAAGTCATATAGAGAAGGAAATCAATCTGACCGAAATCTCCGAAGACTAGCTATTAGTGGAATAACGTCGCGACTCCCAAATTTCTGGGATCGTCAATAAATTACAGAACGAAGAGCTCGCGGAAGACGTCGCGAATACGTATGAGTTGCGGTCCGGTACCCTTCATCGTAAAATACAGAGAAAAGGCAGAACTCTCTGCTTGTCCATTGTCCCCAGAGGTTTTAGATGATCTGTTATTAACCATGTGCAACAGTCAGTTATGCACTTAGGTTGGGATAAAGCGCTTGAGAAACTGTGCGAGTGTTACTGGTTCGAAGGAATGGCGGAGTATGTTCGCGAATTCGTAGAGAACTGTCACGCTTGTCAAGTTTCGAAGGCCAGTTCAGGTAAAATACGAGCTGAATTACATCCTATACTTAAGACTAGCATACCTTGGCATACAGTTCACGTGGACATAACGGGCAAACTAAGCGGTAAAGGTGGTTCGAAAGAATATGTCATTGTTTTGGTCGACGTCTTCACTAAATTCGCATATCTGCATCATACTCGTAAAGTAGATTTCCTTAGTACCGTTAAAGCACTTACGTACTATATTTTTATTCGGCAGTCCCTGCCGGATAATAGCGGATCAGAGAAGATGTTTTACGGGCAAAGAATTTCCAGACTTTTGTCAAGATAAATACATTAAACTCCATTTAATTGCGACCGGAGCTAGTAAGACCAACGGACAGGTAGAGCGTATTATGAGTACGCTAAAAAAACATGTTCACAACAATAGAAACCAACTGGCGGTCCTGGCAAAACGCGATCGGGGAAATACAACTGGCCTTAAATTGTACCACCAACCGCGTGACTAAGTCAAGCCCGTTGGAACTACTAATCGGTAAAACAGCGAGACCCTACGGCTTACCCCTATCCGACAATATCGAAGAAAGAGAAGTAAATATCTCCCATATAAGACAGCAGGCGATAAAGAATATAGAAGCAAGCGCCAAATACGATAAGGATAGGTTCGACGAAAACAAAGCTAAAAGAGTTAGGTTCAACCTTGGCGATTTCGTATTACGCAAAAACGAGGAAAGAAATCAGACGAAGTTAGATCCGAAATTCAGGGGTCCATTCGTAATAGCAGAGACTTTGGAAGGAGATAGATATACCCTAAAAACCTTAGACGGCAAACGATCATATAAGGACAGACACGACAGACTGAGAAAAATGCCAGAAGGTTGCGTCCCTGCTGAGTTAGACGTCTGCGGTGATGACAACGGCGGTGATAATAACATTGCAAGTACACTGACCTCATTAACACCGCGTTGTGGTCATAGTAATACACCGAGTGGTTTTATGTGCTTTTTGTTGTAACCCGTTGAGTGGGTTGATGTGCTTTTGTTGTAACCCGTTGAGTGGGCATACGTGCTTTCTGGGTGTAATGCACCCAACATGGCAATACGATCCAACAAACTTAGGTTCACCAGTGTACCAAATCGAAAATGATCTGTTGTGTCATTACGGTCTGACTGGCGGCTCACAGAACGCATCTAACACTTTGAATACAAATTATAACATTACAAACTCCTATTCTCTTTTATTTTTCTGTTGTCAAACCTCCGAACGAAACTTTGTTGTTGCACTGGACCCTTGACTTACTTGGGCATTTAGTTAAATCGTAAATAATGTCAGTTGTATCGAATCTAATGTAAGAAAACACGATATTTTAGTTACACACGAGGACGTGTGATAGTCAGGATGGCCGTGTCGGAGATGAAAGAACACCGGAGCCTTTGGAATTTTGGATAATCTCGCAACATTGTAACCTAGAGTCTACTATAGCTGTAATTGAACAATTGTAGTTATTCAACCCGATTGTAATTGTTCGAGAGTCGTGATAATGAGCTTGGGCTCGAGGCGACAATCAGTCGCCGAACGTAGCCGCGGTCACGGGATGAACGCTTTGTCTAACAAAGGTATGAAGTAATTCTATAGCTCTCCTTAAAAGAAATATTCGTGGCGACACGCGACAGTAAACATTCCAATGGTTTCTGTCCTGTGGCTCGCCACACGCAGACCCTATTCTTCGAGTAAGATGATTGCCAGATGTCGATGCGTCTCCGCAGTACGTTCGGCTAGCTCGAGGGCCCGTTATAAATCTTAAGATTTAGTCAACCAAAGTCCTTCAAACGGACAAACAGTCTTTGTCCCAACTTCGGGAAAATAGGGGAGACTTATTTTTCAACGAGCGGCGTCTCCCACTAGCAACTTTCCCTCGAGGGCGGCTAGCATCTTTTTCTAACCACCGATATCGAGATTGACCAATTAGCAGCAACGCCAATTTCCCTTACTTTCTGAACGAAGGCTTTTCTCGACGAATCCGATGATCTCGTGTCCTTAGACACACCCCATTATAGTTTTCCTCCGTGGCATCATCGGGACGGGAAAGACATTCTTTCTCGCGATCTCATTGATGAAAGGAGTAACTCTTTACGACCAGTGAATATATGTTCATCTATCATCCCGTCGACCGCGGATTCGTTATTGAACCTAGGATCATTGTCATTAGTTTCTCGAGCACCTAACTACCGCGGTTACTTGTCCGGTTCTATAATAATCGTATTTGCACTAGTCAATGTCTTCTCCATTGCATAACGACAACGTGTAACGCAAATGAAGATTCGTTTCACGCCCCTAACCCTAATTCTAATGTAAACCCGACATATATATACACGCATGTTGTAAAGTAGGCGATATTTATAACACTCACTTCCATTGATAATGCAAGTGACTCATAAAAATAAAATAAAAATATTTACCATTACACGCACATATATATATATTCAAAGACAAGCTATATTTGTAATATCTATTCCTATTGATAATATATACTTATATATTCATAACAATAAAACAAATCTCATCTATACTACTTACCAATACGTATGCATATATGTATATAATTATAACCCAAGTAGCATTCATAATATTTATTTTCACTGATAACATGTACGTAAAACCTAAAATAAAACAAAGGTTTTAGCAATAAGAAAAAAAAGAGAAAAAATACATATAAATATAAAAATTTTCTTTTTCTATATATATATATATTAATAATAATAAAAGGTTATTCTTATTTCTAATAAACTCGAAAGTAAAATGACAAATGACAACATTATACCATGATATACCGACACAAAGACGCACCACACAGAAGAAACTAATAGAGAACGCTTTAAGCTTGGCAAACTTACCGCCCGACGAATTTGCATACACCATAACCAAAACCCAGGACACATGGCTCTGATCACAGGAGAAGCGGTCCATATAGTCGAATGCATTCCGGTACAAGTAAAGGTACGACATACAACAGAATGCTACTCGGAGCTACCCGTTTGGCAAGGGAATCACATCACAGGAACTCCGCCCGGACGTGCGGCAAACGTGGCGATATTCAGCACCATCGTCGTTGGCCACGAGCGGAATATATACCCAAAAAGACCTCGGCGCACTACGGGACCACGTCATGTTCCCGGCAGAAAAATCTACAGTCTTGAACACATTGGCCAGAGGAGCGACAGGAAAAACAATCGTCCCTGGAACAGTGAACATCCTGGGAATGATGGACGAAAACACATTAACGACAATAGCGAAAAATACCGTATCAAGCTTATGGACTGGTTTCATGGAATTTGGAACTGTCAGTGCAGCAATATTTGGAATACTCGTAATGTTTAAATTAATCGAGACGATAATAGATATAGCCATATATGGATACCAGTTACGTGAAACTTACGGATGTGGAATCGCCCTATTAGGAGCAATATGCGGCTCAGTCACCCACCTGCTACTATATCTCAAAGGAAGACGAAATATCGATGATCAAACAGCACAACCTCAAGGGATATCGATAACACCGGTAGTCACTCAACAACCAACGACATCTACGTCCGCCTTGATCGAACTCAGAGACACCATCAGTCAAATTTCCTTTGGAAATTTGAACTCCAATGGCGGGGGTGTCACGTCCCGCGCTCCGCACGCGCCGTAACAAGAACAAGGAAACCATTCTATACAAAACGCGCGAATAAGGATTTGAATGCACAAACTAACACACGGCGCTACGAAACTAAAGGAAGGATTAACAAAACGAGGGCGACTAAATAGATCCAACCAATAAACAAAACACATATACACACAACTCTAAATAAACCTACCAATAACCGACTTGCAATTTGAAAACTTGTGGTTCAATATAATATAAATCCAACCAGTATAAAATAAAATAAATAAAACCAGCTAATGGATTGAACGAGTTACGAACCAAACAAATAAACCAGGAAATAAGAATAACTACAAAAGGGGAAATAATTGAAACGCCAGGAATACATGTATATATAAATATATTTTAATCAATCAACTTGGAGAGTTACATATAAGTATAAACATATATGCAAGGCATGTAATAAATTAGTAAATATTAGAGTTAGCGCTTATAATACTATGCAATAAATACAATATTATCAATTTATGAAATATAAGTATATACAAAGTTAAAAACTAATACATACAATATTGTATTATTAAAGAAATAAAAGTTACATTGTCAGAAACATATATGTCGGAGATGAAAGGAAAGCCGAAGCCTTTCCTTGGAAATCTTGGGAACATCCTCTAGTACCTTAGCCTAGATTTTATTATAGTTGTAATTGCTTAAGATTTGTAATAAGCGAGATTGGGTTCGAGGTGATAATAGGTCGCTGAACGTAGCCACGGTCACGGGATGGATGTTTTATCTAACGGAGGTCTGGAGTGGTTGTATGTGTTTTCCGAGAAATGTGGTTGTGGCGGCATGCGGCCTCGAGAGCGGGCCTAGCCACGTGTGATGTTGCCTCGGAGGTGCCGATGCAATGGGACATACATTGTATTAGTAATCAAAACTCCAGGCAGAAACCGCCTAGCAACGGCGTTTGGAACTTTCTCGATGCTTCCAACGAGTGTGCCTAGCAACGGCGTTTGGAACCTTCTCGATGCTTCCAAACGGGTATAGAAAACAAAATGCAATCGTACAGGGAGAAAAATCTCCACGCGGCTGGCATTCTTGCGATTGCCTTGGAGAGTGATACATCGAGCATTTTCGACGATCGCATTTGCGTCTAAGTTAGTTTCGCTTAGTAAGGAGTTATCCCGGTGACCGTGGATTCGTTTGAACTCAAACATTGCTAATAGTATTATTTAATTTAATTATTCGTAGATCGTATTATTCATTAGGTTTAGTGTTTGTTAGACTTATTATTAGTTGTACTTATTATTTGTTAAGCTTAGTGATAGACCTGTATATACGTGTAAATAAAATCTCGGCTTTGTGAAACGATGGCTAGTCCACATGAAGAGTCGTCGCGCGCCCAAAATTCGAATCGTGATCCGACATCAGAAGTGGGATTAGAACCGTTTAAAGTGCTACAAGAGCAAATGGTCCTTATGCGCGAGTTAATTCAGACACTAGCGCACAAACCGGAGGAGCAAAGACCGAGTACGGAATCTAAGGATGCAACGTTACCACGTTTTGACCCCGAAGGTGCGGGCGCCGATCCATCCGCGTGGTGCTCTCATGCTGATTTGAGTTTGAAAGACCACCCGATGCAAGATAGTGCGTTACTTTCCGCTCTAAATCGCGCCCTAAGGGGTCCTGCTGCGCATTGGCTTTCACAAATGGCGCGCGGTGGAAAGCTTACCTGGCCAACGTTTAAGGAACAGTTTCTTTCGCGTTTTGGTGGCAGAGAGACAGCCGCTTCGGCGTTAATAAGGATATCCAGAGAACGACCGTCGGAGACTGAATCCCCGGGGGCGTACGGTAGTCGCCTCCGCTCCATGCTGCACATGAAGTTGCAGGATCTAACGATGCCCGAAGTGATCAATGCCCTCGCCCTTTATATACTGAGTTCACAAGATCGACGCTTTCGGCGACTAACGCTCGCGAATAACATCAGGACGGAGGACCAATTTCATGATGAAATGAGGATTCTCCCTTACAACGATCAGCCGACATTTTCGCCAAGAAATTCACTAACGGAACCTGAAGCTAAACGAAGCAGGCTATCAGTTCCTCGGATTAAGTGCTACCGCTGTGGTGCTCTCGGACATAGGAGAACGGAGGGTCGCCTGCAAATACAAACGGGGAAGGAGCAGGATATACGAAACCCGAAGGAAAAACGACCAGCCGCATCGTCGAAGGTGACCTGCTTCAAATGCCACGAGGAGGGACATATCGCGCCTAATTGCCCATCATCGCGGAAAAGAAACCACGATTCCATTGACGAACGCCGGATCGCCTCCTGTGTAGTGGAAGCTCCGGCTGGTAGATTAAGCCATCTGGGTGAGTCGTATCCATTTTACTTTGATTCTGGGGCCGAGTGTTCGTTAATCAAAGAGTCCCTAGCCTCGAAATTTTCGGGTAAAAGAATAACCGATGTGGTAGTGATGCGGGGGATCGGGAATACTTGTATTAAGAGTACACTTCAGATTTTGTCCACTGTTTGTATTAACGGTCTTACATTGGAGATAGTTTTTCATGTCCTTGCCGACGATTACCTAAAATACGATATCATGAGTGGTCGCGAGATTTTGAGCCAGGGATTCGACGTAAATATCACGCAAAATAGCCTCGTTATTTGTAAAACAAAGGTCGTTAACGCTTGTGGTAAAGTCGCGGAAGATGCGGTCAACATTAACGAGGTTGACACTGATGTGATCGGTAACGACAGAGATCGAGTAATCTCTGTTCTCGAAAAATTTAAAGAATCATTCATTACGGGTTTCCCGCGTACTCGCGTCGATACGGGTCAGTTGGAAATACGGCTAATTGATCCCAACGTCACTGTGCAGAGAAGCCCTTACAGGCTTAGCGAGGAAGAGCGAAGAATAGTACGCGAGAGAATAGACGAATTAATGAAAGCACAAATCGTAAAACCTAGTAATTCGTCGTTCGCGAGCCCTATGATACTCGTGAAGAAGAAGGACGGCTCAGACAGATTGTGTGTAGACTTTCGAGCGCTGAATAAAAATACGGTCGCGGATCGGTACCCCGTACCCCTTATTGCTGACCAAATCGCGAGATTGCAGAGTGCGAGATACTTCATTAGTCTGGACATGGCTAGCGGATTTCACCAGATCCCCATTCATCCTAACTCGACGGAATATACTGCGTTCGTTACCCCCGACGGTCAATACGAATACGTGACGATGCCGTTTGGGTTGAAAAATGCACCAGCCGTTTTCCAGAGAGCAATTTTCAAGGCCTTAGGCGACCTCGCTTATTCGTATGTCATTGTTTATTTGGACGACGTTCTAATAATCGCCGACTCAATAGATCAAGCTCTAGAAAGGTTGCACACTGTACTAAACCCTCTCGTAAACGCCGGATTTTCTTTCAATTTCGCTAAATGTTCTTTTCTGAAAACGTCGGTACTTTATTTGGGATATGTAATTCGTAACGGAGAAGTTCGTCCAAACCCGGGAAAAATACAAGCTTTGAATTCTTTACCTGCACCGTCGACTGTCACACAGCTTAGGCAGTTCATAGGTTTGGCCTCTTACTTCCGAAAATTTATTCCTAAATTTTCACAAATGATGAAACCCTTGTACGCACTCACTTCTAGTAACAAGCACATAACTTGGACGGACAGGCACGAAAAGATAAGACAACAGATAATTTCCGTTCTGACCGACGCGCCGGTGTTAATGATATTTGATCCCAATCGTCCCATAGAGCTACATACCGACGCTAGTGCGGAGGGGTATGGAGCTATTTTAATGCACAAAGTCGAAAAGGAAAACAGAGTCATCGAATATTATAGTAAAAGAACCAGTCCCGCGGAATCTAGGTATCATTCGTACGAACTGGAGACACTAGCAGTAGTAAGCGCCGTCAAGCATTTCCGACACTGCTTACATGGACGGAAATTCTTAGTAGTTACCGACTGTAATTCCTTGAAAGCCTCCAGCAACAAAGTAAACTTAAGCGACCGGGTTTATAGGTGGTGGGCTTATTTGCAAACATTCGATTTTGACATCATGTATCGAGAGGGTAAACGAATGGCCCACGTAGATTTCTTTTCGCGAAACCCCGTAGACTTGAATCGCCGTACGATAGACAAGGTCGCAGAGAAAGAGATTAATCTGGCCGAAATCTCCGAAGATTGGCTATTAGCGGAACAACGTCGCGATCCGCAAATCTCCGAAATCGTTAATAAATTACAGAACGAAGAGCTCGCGGAAGATATCGCGAATACCTACGAACTGCGATCCGGTACACTTTACCGTAAAATACAACGAAGGGGCAGAACCCTTTGCTTACCCATTGTTCCGAGAGGTTTTAGATGGTCCGTCATCAACCATGTGCATCAGTCAATTATGCACTTAGGATGGGATAAAACGCTCGAGAAGCTCCATGAGTATTATTGGTTCGAGGGAATGGCGAAGTACGTTCGCAAATTTGTCGAGAACTGCCATGCTTGTAGAGTTTCGAAGGCTAGTTCAGGTAAAATACAGGCTGAACTGCATCCTATACCTAAGACCAGCATACCGTGGCATACGGTGCACATGGACATAACGGGCAAGCTGAGTGGCAAGAACGACTCGAAAGAGTATGTCGTCGTCTTGATCGATGCCTTTACGAAATTCGTGCACTTACATCACACACGCAAATTGGATTCGCTTAGCGTTATCAAGGCACTTAAGTCCGCCGTGTTTTTGTTCAGTAGTCCCTGTCGGGTAATAGCAGATCAGGGTAGATGTTTCACGGGCCGGGAATTTCAAGAATTCTGTGCAAGCAAACAAATCAAAGTTCATTTGATCGCGACCGGTGCAAGTAGGGCCAATGGGCAAGTAGAACGTGTTATGAGCACGTTAAAAAATATGTTCACAACGGTAGAAACGACCGGGCGTTCATGGCAAGCCGCGATCGGGGAGATGCAATTGGCTTTGAATTGCACCATCAACCGCGTAACCAAATCGAGTCCTTTAGAGTTATTGATTGGTAGAGCAGCAAGACCGTATAACTTATTACTACCTGATAACATCGAGGAAAAAGAAATAGATATCTCCAGTGTAAGACAACAGGCAATAAAAGAGATGGAAACTAGTGCTAGGTATGACAAAGAGAGATTCGATAAAACCAAAGCTAAAGTAGTTAGGTTTAATCCCGGTGATTTGGTACTACGCCAAAATGAAGAAAGGAACCAGACAAAATTGGATCCAAAATTCAGGGGTCCGTTTGTAATATCGGAGGGCCTGGAAGGAGACCGATATACCTTGAAAACACTGGATGGGAAAAGGTCATACAAGTACAGTCATGACAGGTTAAGGAAAATGCCGGATAGTTGCATTCCTGCGGAGTTGGATGTCTGTTGTGATGACGAGGACAGTGACCATGGCGATGTGCGTACCCCGATCCCAGAGGATCGTAGAATTATATGAGCCCAGGTGCGGCCATGGGATGGAGTTCAGTGCGGTCAGGCACTGGAAGTGACGATGTCATGAAGCTGGGAGCCGGTTTAGTACCGACAGCGACAATGTCACGAGGTTGGAGCTGGTCTAGTACCGACAGCGACAATGTCACGGGTTTGGAGCTGGTCTAGTACCGACAGCGACGATGTCACGAAGCTGGAGCTGGTCTAGTACCGACAGTGACAATGTCACGAGGCTGGAGGCGGTCTAGTGTTGACAGCGATCGTGTTACGAAGCTGGTTATGTAACGAACTTTGAGAGTATGTGCGATTCGAAGGATGAGACCCATTTGGGTGTGAAATCGAGAATGGTCCGTCATGTCATTACGACCCGACTGAAAGCACGCAGAATGCAACTGGCACTTTGAATGCTAATCACAATGATACTAATCCTGTTTCCTTTT
>NW_022883938.1:0-17344 GCF_011952255.1 Bombus vosnesenskii | reverse complement strand
GGTAACGGGAAGAAAATCCGAACTACGCGCGCGGCTACAGGCGGCCCTAGAAGGAGACGATGTATCGTCGGAGGAAGAGAGCTCCGACGAAAGTGAAGGCGAGGACGATAAACAAGGCGCGCGAGAATACAGGAGAGGCACGCGAGCGGTGTATCAGGACCGCGATGAGTAGCAGCAGAAGGTATGCGTCGGTTCGATGTTGAGTCTTAAAGACGTGGAAGACTCATTAGAGAAATTCAGCGGGGATGATCTGCTGAGTGTAAATCAGTGGGTGGAAGACTTCGAGGAAATGGCAGAAGTGTGGGGTTGGTCAGACGCCCACATGGTGGCCTATGCTAAGAAATTACTCGCAGGCTCCGCCCAGGCCTTCGTACGACAAAAACGATGCGCAAAGTCCTGGGCAAAGCTAAAGAAGGCGTTGAGGAATGAGTTTGAAAATGTAGTAAGCGACCAACAGATACATGGCGAGTTATCCCATAGAAAGAAGAAAGCAGATGAGAGTCTGCAACAATATATGTATCACATGTGCGGGATTGCAAAACAAGGAAGGGTTGATACGCAATCCTTGATAGACTACATTATTCAAGGCATTCCCGACGAGGTCGCGAACAAGACTGTGCTATACGGAGCTAGGAATATCGAGCAATTAAAAGAGCGTTTCAGGCGCTACGAAGCGATAAAAAGAGATATGGAGATGAGGACGAAATTTGAGGAGCCGAAGAGTAACAGGGTAAAGCCGGTGGCGAAACTGTCCGAAATCGAGAGGAACAAGGAACCCGGTCGATCTGGAGATGCGAGGAAGACGCGATGCTACAATTGCGGTGATGCGGAGCACGTGTGTGCGGAGTGTCCGAGCAAGTCGAGAGGACCTAAATGCTTCAAATGTAGGGAGTGCGGACACATCGCATCAAGTTGCGACAATTTGGGTGAGCCCTGAAAAAAAGTTTACAGCGTGTTTCGGTCGTTACAAACAAGGCGTGGTAAGGATGTTAAGATGGAAAATTTCGAATTGAGCGCGTTGATAGACACCGGTAGTGAGCTGACTCTAATGCGAGCAGATCAGCATGTGAAAATCGGAGCGCCCAGATTAAGTCGGGAAATCGTTGGATTTCGCGGTGTCGGTTCCGGAAGGAATTTTACGCTCGGGAAATTTTCGACGAACATTATTATAGACAATGAGTCGTACTGTATAACCATACACGTAGTTCCAGACACAGTGATGCAACATTCGCTTATTATTGGCGCAGACTTTTTGGACACTGTTGAAATAAGTATAAAAGGGGGAGAATCTTTTATTAGTAGAATAAAGGACGAAAATCCCGATGAGTGTCCGGAAGTCCTCAAGATAGATGTAGAGACACAGGCGAGTGAGAT
Organism: Bombus vosnesenskii; assembly: GCF_011952255.1. Taxonomy (NCBI): domain Eukaryota; kingdom Metazoa; phylum Arthropoda; class Insecta; order Hymenoptera; family Apidae; genus Bombus; species Bombus vosnesenskii. Next base: position 15,970 of record NW_022883938.1, on the reverse strand, counting down.
AGATTTGTCACACGTTAAGGACATGCAACATAGGCTAAAAAGAGATTTGAAGAGAACCAAAGCATTGCTAAGAGACGCTCAAACGATGCTGGAGAGATCGAAAGGTGACTCGACGGGTAAAGCAGCTTTACGACAGCTGAAGAACCAGTTAGAAGATGCAGAATGCGCTAGAGCAGTTGCAGTTAAAGCGAAACAGGCACTGGAGCAAGAACCGAATGAGACGCAGGCTTCGTTGCAGGAAGTACTGCGGCAACGTTCCGAAGCAGAAGATCGTGTTAATGTAGCTAGTCGCGAACGAACTGAGCTACTGTCGCAATTGGAAGAAAATAAAGAAGAGTTAGCAGAAGTTTTGAAGAAGTATCGGGCAGCTGTGCAGCAAGTGTCGGAGGAACGGAGAATAGTGGCAAGACACGTGGTGATTGGTAAAGTGGACCAAGAGATGGTGTCCTCGTCGGATTCTTGCGGCCAGCAGGAGGACTTAGCGAACATCACGAGGAGGAAGAATCTGGCTAAACAACAGCAACAGGATGTTGTTGATGATATTTGCGAATTTACTGAGAAGGATAGCGTTGCGGGTGTGAGGGTTGTTTCAAGTTTTCGGATAGACTCGAAGAGAGTGAATGCAAGGCGAACGAAAAGACAAGGGAAGTCGCACGTGCGGAATCTCTCCAATAATATCGATATACAGAGGATGTGGATGACGAGGACGACGATGGGATTGTCGAGGACACGATGAACGTGAAGACCTTCGAAAAAGAAGAGATCATAGTCTCGGTAGATGGTAAGTTGTTAACGTCTTCCATGTACGAACCGAGCCTACGAAAATGTCACGACGCTGCCACGACGATCAAAGCCCCTGACAAGAGGAAACGTGGTAAACAAACAACGGAGAGGAAGATAGAGGAAGAGCGAAAGAGGAGCAGTAGCATCGAGGACGAACAGGCCGCGGTGTTCCAAGAGGAACGAGATCAGCTGCGTGCGGACGCAAAGAGACGGATTGAGGAGATCCAAATCCGAAACAAGCGGGCGTATAACAGGAGACGCAAGAAGGCGACAGCATACAGGACGGGAGATCTAGTGGCAATCGAGAGGATGCAGAGGGGTCCCGGGCTAAAGCTGCATCCGAAGTTTCTTGGACCGTATCGGGTGATAAAAGTCCTGCGAAATGACCGATGCATAGTGCAGCGAGAGGGGGAGCACGAAGGGCCACGTACAACTTCCACGGCAGCCGATCACATGAAATGGTGGAATGCTGACGATAGTGATGTAAGTGCGAGCGGCGATGATGAGCACATCTGCGGGCAGATGTGATTGTCAGGAAAGGCCGATTGTAATATCGTAGAATAGCTTTGATTGGAGATCGGCTGAAAATAGAAAACCCGTGTACGTCGTGTTTCTGTGGTTCGTTTACATTTAAGAGTGCCTACGTGACTAAAGGCACGTAGTTGGTAGTTCTTACATAGGTATGAGGGAAACAATAGACAACGTTAGAAGAAGGTCGGTTTCGCTATCCAAGGCGAATCGAAAAGTGTGCGTGTTGCGAGAATCAGAGTTGATCGAGACGTCGAAGCATAGAGTCGTTAGAATTGAGTTGCGAGTGTTGTCGAGTGTTAGAGTTGCTAGTGAGAGAGAGAGAGAGTTACCAAATAGTTGTCAAGTTATTTGTTGTAAATACGAGCGTTGCATTTAGTTTTCCTGTTAATCAAACATCGTTTCTCTGTCTAACTAATATCTGTATTTTCAATCCATTATTAATAAATTATAATTAATCGGACAAAATTACACCTTTAATATATTCCGATATTACATTACCGTGATGTAATATTTATCATGCTTATTTTGTACGTAAAACGAATCGTTGGAATATTCCCGAAGCTAACGAAGCATTTCCCAAAAGTTAAACCGAAGAAATTAACGCGAATAGTTAAGTGAAATTTTTCCATTAACTTGCTGACCAACCGGCAAATAAAAAATCATAAAAATTGTTTCAATGTGTTGAGGTCACGCATAACTTCTTTTTTCATTGACGATTACCAAACAGGTAAAATTTCGAAATTGTACGAAGGCCACGTGACCAGATCGTATTGGAATTTGAAGTGCATGGAAAAAGACAACTCGAAGTACAAACCTTGAGCTGTACTACTCGAAGTACAAACGTGAACTAATGGATGCAGAAAAGCAATTAACGCCAAACATCCGAACAGCATCTTGGAGCCCGTCATTGTTCTGAAATAAAAGAAGTGACGAATTAAAAAGACGCAGGACTAATAATAATAAAGGAAACTTAGTTCGTATTATAAATTGAATTTACATCAGAAAAGAAGCACGATCAAGCGAAACAGATCGTAGAAATGACAAATATCATCGATATACGTTTCAGTGTAATTTCACTTTTGAAAATTATTTAGTTTAATACGATCGTATTCATCGCTCCGAAACTTTCATTGTGCTGCAATTTGTGCTGCGTCTTTTTAATTTCTCTATCTTTCTGTGTTTTCGGAAAAATTACTTGAAAGATTAAGAATTGCTTGCCTTATTTTATTTTCGATTAGTTAGGATTTGATTATTCCAGGCAAGGTTTATTATTTATAACAGGTTTTATCACTTGTTTATTATTTAGGAGTTTGTTATTTTAGGATTAGTACCTTTTAGGATTTCTTATCCTTCGAGTTTCTGTTTCAGATATCTAGGTCTATTTCAAGATATTTTATTACATTAGGATTATTTATTCGATTAAGATAATTTAAGAGTTTCACAATGTACAAAGAAATAATCGCGTGAAATTTAGATTTATGCTTTAAACGTATTACACACGCGGTAATTTCAATGTCTATAGCCTCGAACGTGTTCTGATTAGTTGTGTCATTGTCTGTGACATTGAAATCACAAAAATCCATTGCAAGTGTGCTGTCATGCAATGTGGATGTAATTGGGTTTTTTGGGGTTAGGTTGGGGTTAGGTTGTATCATCTGATTTGTACAGTACTATTTTAACGCAAGGACAGGAAAGTTATTATATATTTCCCGTCCATTATTTGAATCGTTGTGAAGTGTAACGAATTATATTCGATTCGAGGAGATGTTAATGAATTACCCATTTCATATGTAATTACATGGAAATAAAAATCATTGCAAAAATAATTGATCTAATGACAACGGAATTTTCAATATTTTTTTGATTCGTCACGTCTTTTTCGTAATATATCTTTTATAGGTACGTGATTTATTAATCGTTCGAATGGAAATAATTATTCGTATAATATTCAAATGATTCTAGCCATAAAATAAATTAAAACGATACCTGTCAATGATATGCAATCTGCATATGACATCAACCTCGATCTATGCTTATACAAGAAATTTTATCAATCAATGACTAGATATACAATAATCAAATATTATAAAATTTCCTGAAAACCTTTAGGTGTTAATATTAAGATGTTAATATCTTTAATATTTGCAAGTTATTGTTTAGCGCTAATTAGTTAGAATGTAACAAGTGGTGTACCAGAATTGAGATAATTAAGCCACACGAACAATCTTATTTAGATCTTTTTAATTTTTTAATTCTCTTTTGCTCTAATACTTCGTAAAATTGATCTTCATTAGCTACTACACTTCATAGAATAACAAGAGATAATTTTTCTTATATAACGTTTCATTCATAAAATCTATCATTAAAGTGTATCTTCATAAAAATATCATTCCATACTAACGGTATATTTGGTGTCATACGAGATAACAGTTACCAGTGATGACATATGTAACTTTATAAAGATATCTCGTTTTATTATATATTAAAAGAATGTACTCATTGCTGCTATATTTCAGATGAAAAAAAGGAGGCAACGATTTTACAGTAAAATCGTTCGTTTACAACTGATTCATTTACATTTCATGATAATACTGTGCATTCTGAATATGCTATGATTTGGTTTAAAATAATAAATAGTCCATTCTTGCATACTATTGCTCCAGCTTTACTTGTATTTTCGATATTGGTATAAATAGAAAGACAATTAATGTCGTTCGAGTCTATTTTCGGATCATTTATATTACGTTTAATCCATATAGTTATCATATGAGACATAGTATCGTAAAATTTGGAAGAATAAAACGTTCGTACAGGAAGTACATTTTATAAGAACTCCAACAAATCTGCGTGTGCACCTAAAATACAAACTGATAGTGATTGTTCATAAGTTTATATACATTATCTAATGTCAATCGAAGGTATCAATTCTTTTTCTCCATAAGAGTACTTTTTCATTTATATGTGTTCAAAAATACATGTGTTCAACCGTGAAGCATATGTCACCTACAACGAAAAAGAGTTTTCCTATACTTAATATTTCCTTTATATATCTATGAAAGTCTATTCTTCGCGTAGTATGAAATTATGAATAAATCTGGAATATTGTTCAATCTGAAAAGAAAAATAACTTATTGACATCATTCATTGATACGAGATTCAGAATGTTTGTTTTGTCTTGCAGAAAAAGAAGGCAGCCCTCCCTTTCTTTTAATGTGAAATAGAAAGCGAAAATTTGAAAACAGATTTTTTGGAAATTTACTTGCAAATATCGTTTTCAATATCGTGATTTTCTTCCCAATGGTACTGTACTTTCAAATTTTCCAGTATCCCTCTAAAAACAAAAAGTCGAACCTCGTTATTGTTAACGTAGGCATTACAAGGAAGAGAAGTATTAGAAAGCAGCTCCTTTTTATTATGGATTTCTTTATAATCATGTAAATAAGAAATTCCGGAAATTTTTTCCTCAAGAATTTAATTCTTGTGTTTTGATTGATAATTATTACACTACATACTAACTTTTCGCATACTGTTCGCGCCTAACAATTTCCTAATAATAACTACTTCAAAATAACATATGTTCTTGCACGAATTCAAAAGTACGTATGATACAATTACAATTGATTCTAAAATAATAATTATTTAAAGATATTAAGATACTAATTAAACGTTTCACTATATTTCAAAATCTGGAACAACAAATTTTTATTTATAAAAAATGAAACTGTGTTTATATATTCTTTGTCATGATGCTATTTCTTATTGCCATGTCGACATTTTTTAAAATTCATTTTGTTATCTCTACGCAATATGAAAATTCATATACTGCTTAATATTTTTTACATATTATCCATCCACCGCATGATATCTCCTGAAAAATCAAAATATTAATGTTATATTATTACAATGCTTCTTAAATTTCATTTTTGACAAATTTGAAATCCAATATATTTTGCACAATTATTATTTATCAAAAAATTCCAAGTTAGTAACTTTCTTTTCAAATGGCAAATAACATATACTTTGACTTACCTGTAAGTTTTTGTTCCTAATCATCATTTCCTCTTATAGAACACATCATTATTGTTCTCATAATTACTACCAGTGTCATAGATATTGCAGTGGCTACAACTGAATTAATAGAAAATTATAAATAACTGTGTATAACACTAACACATAACTGCGTATAACAATGACACATAACTTTTACTTACATATCAGTCGATACGGGATTACTGTGATATCCTGTTGATGTTTCTTCAGGCACTTGATTAGGTGCGATACGGTATCATTCCTTATGGTATACTGTAGATAAGTATTTTAGAAAATAACAAGAATAAATCTAAATTATTCAGAGGTTCCAGTTTCGGCTTAGACATAAATACAGGACCATTTGCAAAGAAGAAAGGGTGCGTTTCTACAGCCTCGTTATAGTAACCATGAATACCAATCTCTGAATTACTGGTTACTAAACATAAATATCCTATAAAATTTAATATATTTCTTTAATTTTTAATACATACATGAGTTAGTAGTTCTAAATTATGAATCATCCTACCTGTGATATTACACTTTTCCTTATAATATCATCACTCAAGTGAACAACATTAAGATCATGTAAACCATGTCATCCTATCTTACTGTGAAGATACTTAGTTATGTTATCTAACATTATAAAAATATCATCAAATTCAAGTCCTTTTATTCACATCACATGGCCACGACGATCTGGTTCTTCGTTATATAATGTTCTAAAATTTGTCGTATATATAGGATGTACAAACCGTGATATCAAGGTATCAGTTCTTCCTTCCCAAGGGACAGTTTCATTAAAATTCTGATAGAATTAAAAATTAATTATTAATATTCTAACAATCATATATGTTAAATACATTATAGTCAACGATATATACCTGAGCGAATGTAGGGGTGATTCCTTGATAATTATAAATGTCATCAGCCCACATCATTGTGCCACTTCTTTGTACTCCAGCCTCTAGATTAACAGCCTAAACAAACATACAAAATTTTATAGAAGCTGCACAAAATATAGTATATATGCGCAATATTGAAGCGTTCAAGGGGATATAAAGGTAATGTACATCACATACACGTGTACTCTCATGCAACAAAATACAATTAGATTTAATAGTATAAGCTCTTTTATTCATCATAATAGATTGGAAATTTAAGTGTCTTACGAGGGTGAGTAAAAAGTTACCCGCTCTGTCGGTGTAGAATTTATTTTAAGCAATTGTCAAAAAAGACATACATCATTTTTTGACATAATTACTCGCTTTCTGTATACACTTTGTCCATTTGCCGAAGGACCTTCGTATTTTCTCATTAAAAAATGTTTTGGGCTCAGCTGCGAACCACGAATGCATCGTCGTCTTCACCTTTTCATCAGCTTTTTCGGCATCCATCTCGCACAAACTTTTTAAAACCCAAATCTGTCGTGCACTATTGCATAAGCAGAGCCGTGGCTGATTTGCAAATGATTTGCCACATTATCCAGTGTCACTCGTCTATTCCATAGAGCATAAGTTCATGAGCACGTTCAATGTTGTCATCGTGGATGTGGACTGGCGTCCAGCTGTTTTTTCATAACACTTGTGCGATCTCCTTTGAACTTTTATGCCCATTCAAACACACTTCGTGACAAAACACTTTCTCCATAATGTGCATTAAATCTTTGATAAATATAGGCATCAAACATAACCTCCGACCACAAGAAACGAATCACAGCATCCTGCACTGTTTTCCTGCAAATCACCATTGCAAAGCGCCATTACTCGCGCAACGGTCACAAACGAATTGACGTAACACAAAGAAACCTGCGCAGCAGCACTGAACAGATATTGACGTCATACGAAGAGTGCAGATGGATCAATACGGTCGACAGAAGTTTTAACTATCTGGAGTGCGGATAAATTTTTACTGAGAGTCGTATAGGAATCTATAATCTGTAAGTACACCTTTGGCTGAATGGAAATTTCTCTTACATATAGTCAAAAATGCAGAAACTGTGTATTGAATTGGAAAGTGATAAAAAATAAGTGAAGTTTCGAGGTTGCATGTGATTGCATGAGTACACAGGACGTTTTTAGCGAATAAAAAATAATTTTGAAAGACACGAGACTTATCTTGTATTTTATGCACTCTCTGTGTCCGAATTTCCAGAAGCTCTCTATCTTATGAAGTGTTTTAGATTAGCCGGAAAATTTTGTACGTACATACAAGAAGTATACGATCTAAGTGGAATATTCCATTATTCTCTTGATACAACAGAAACGAAATTTACAGAACTTCTCAGAAAGTTGGTTTATTATTACCAAATTAATAGAATTAATATACGTTTATCATCTTTACATACCTAAGTCGTGGAGGTTTATCGTGCGTAAAAAATTAGTGTCGTTTCAAAGTTACATTTCGTACATTTTAAGCCTATAATTTGTAACGTACAAAACAATGTAAATTTGAGCTGTTTCTTATCTCCACAATAAGAAAATCCAACTTTACGTTTTTTACACAATGATATTTATGGAACAGTAATATCATATTATTGCATCGCTTGGAGAATGAAGTCAAGGTACGATGTGACCCTAGTGTAAACGCTGGGATACCCAGCTGTGCCGCACTTATAAGCATAAGACACAATACCTATTAAATACGAGGTTAATTCATGTTGTATCAGCAGTGGTCCGCCGCGGTCAGCCTGAAAGGATCGTTAAATTTTTAATCAAAGATACTGAAATATATCGATCGAATTGTATTGAAATTATACTTATATACAGTAATAATCTTCTATTGATTTGTGTATTGAAATACTCCAATTTATAACGTACATGTTATATGTATTTTGAGCAAAACTAAGATTACAAGGAAATTAGATTAAATACCATAACGAGGTGTGAGAAGTGGGCAAAACTATTAAATTGTGTTTATCTATTATTTTTAATGTTTAGGACGTCGATTTGATGTTAATTAGAATCGACGTGTCTTCAGATACCGTATAGTTTGTAGTAACTCTGTAACTTAATTACCGTACAAGAATCCTCTCCACCCTGAGCATGTTCGGCGCATATTATACCATCAGTGATATCAGGTGCATTAGGAAATTTGGAGTAAGCTATTTTGCATTCGGCGTTCTTAATCACTGGCATTTGTACTTCCATTAATGCATTACGTCGTGGTCGTCCTACGAAGAAAATAAGAAAGATATTTAAGACTGGAACTGTTTAATTTTATTATAAAATTGATATCACTTACTATATCTTAATGCTCCCCATCCAGCAACAAGGGGGTTATAGCCGACGAAGTTGCTCTTTCGTAGGGGCTCTTTCGTACAAATGGGATATACGTACCCTGAAAAATAAAAAAATAAATGAAAATGCAGGAAACGAATGACCAAAAGTATGAAAAAGAATTGTACACGCTTTATGACACAATATATGTGTACAGTAAGAAATTTCAGGATATGATACTTCAGTAATACTCAATAGCATATATGTATATATATATATATATGTCGGATCGTCACTGGGAATGGGGTTGTGGGCGTCAAATGAATCTTCTCGAGGATTAGCCATTGATACGGTACACACAGACGTAGTTTATTGCAATGATAGAGTTATTACAGTCTTAACAATTGATCACGGCGGTTCGGCACTCGCGACACTAGTGACGATGCTCTCGGGTTCAATAACGAATCCGCGGCCAACGGGATGACAACAGAACGTACTCACAAAGTCTAAGTCTGAAAATAATCACTAATCGCGAAGGCGTTACTCCTTAATCGATGAGATCGCGAGAAAGAATGTCTTTCCCGTCCCGATGATGCCACAGAGGAAAACTATAATGGGGTGTGTCTAAGGACACGAGATCATCGGATTCGTCGAGGAAAGCCTTCGTTTAGGAAGTAAAGGGAAATTGACGTTGCTGCTAATTGGTCAATCTCCATATCGGTGGTTAGAAAAAGATGCTAGCCGCCCTCGAGGGAAAGTTGCTAGTGGGAGACGCCGCTCGTTGAAAAATATGTCTCCCCTATCTTCCCGTAGTTGGTACAAAGACTGTTTGTCTGTTTGAAGGACTTTAGTTAACTAAACCTTAAGATTTATAACGGGCCCTCGGGCTAGCCGAACATGTACTGCGGAGACGCATCGACATCTGGCAATCATCTTCCTCGAAGAATAGGGTCTGCGTGTGGCGAGCCACGGGACAGAAACCGTTGGAATGTTTACTGTCGCGTGTCGCCACGAATATTTCCTTTAAGGAGAGCTATAGAATTACTTCATACCTTTGTTAGACAAAGCGTTCATCCCGTGACCGCAGCTACGTTCGGCGTCTGATTGTCGCCTCGAGCCCAAGCTCATTATCACGACTCTCGAACAATTACAATCGGGTTGAATAACTACAATTGTTCAATTACAGCTATAGTAGACTCTAGGTTACAATGTTGCGGGATTATCCAAAATTCCAAAGGCTCCGGTGTTCTTTTATCTCCGACATATATATATATATTTGAGGACTTACTCGAAAATGGCACCTCCTCCACCAATCTAAGAATGACAATATTATGATTGTGTATGTTTTCTATTCCATCCATATGTGCACAATGTGCTGCGGTCAAAACATGCCTAGCCGATATCACGGAACCTCCGCACTTCCATAGTGGTTTGTCTGGGTTTCGGGGATTACGAAAACCTAATGCAGCGATCCATGGCCAAGCGCCTAAAATGCAATAGTCATAGTTGTGAATATACATAATTTTTTCTCACATAACGAATAACAACGATTATTACCTATTCGATATTCGATCATACAGCAGACGATAAGTACATACGTACAAATACTCTGAAATAGAGATTTGATAAAGACAGAAATTAAATTTTTATTCTAGTGGAATACAAATTATTAAATAATTCTATATAATTTCTATTTGAACTATACTGAACTATAAAGTTCAAACGTGTAATTTCTGCCCTAACAGTTTTTGATCTCTATCCATATTATTACTCCTATATCAATTTTTTATTTCAAGCAAAAAGATACTCTTCCTAACATGAAGTAAAAGAAAGAAATAATTCAAGTTAATAAGTAAAGTTACTACCGATAAAATCATAGCATTATTATTTAGTCTAATTGAAATGTACATTGATGTGCTGTTTAATGCCTTTAAAGTTCATTCTTTGCAGTAAATGGCTTATTATTAATCGGAAAGAAAGACATGAAACGTACCAAGTTCAGCTGGTTTACCATCGACCACCCTGGTATGAGAGACGTTGCTAAAACCACAGTATGGTGGTCGCAAAGCCTTATACTTATACACAGTTTTTATTAAAATTTCTCTCTTCTCTTTGTTTGGATCGTTCGGACAGCAAACGATCGTAACATTGCCCTGGTATCTGCACACTGATCGTCTATAAAAATCGGTGGCTGTACGGTACTGTATCTGCCATATTTCTTGCAGAGGTTTACATTTTCTGTAGTCAAGGCACCTGCCTTCTTGATTGTCCGGTGTGGTACATTCTGGATCAAACAATTTTAAAACATTTATACAGTTCAAAGATGCGTAAGAAAGCGACACCGATTACTCAACTTTCGAAGTAAAAAGCCGATCAAGTCCACCGGATTGCCCTACAGACACGTATTAATCCGTAAGAGTTAGTCATCATGTTGATAATAATTATCTAAAGAAACTTTTCACGTGAAAATATAAAATTTTAATTGATTAGATATTGTGTTAGCCATACTTAAGAAAGAAAATGAAAATGAATGAAATGAAAGAAAAGGACTACCTTCAACCTCATTTTTTAAATAAACACTTTGTCAGTTTTGCGGTAAATAAATTCTTAGGAATTCAGGACAGAATTTTTAGTGAATCATTTTGTTTCGACCGTTCGCGGAGAGACGCGATCGCGAGATAGCACGTCAACGAGAGTTGTAAGTTCCCGTTACGATTAAATAATCGACGCCACGAACTGATCGATCCCCTTATTTCGATTATGATAATAAGGGTAGTTCAATGAAATTCCACAGAATTAACACAAATAAATTAATGTTTATTTCAACAACTTATTAACTAGAAAGATATAAATGGAACAAAAAAATGTAACTGCGTTTTGGTTGATAAGTAATGCGCGACATACCACATGTGTTGACGGTTCGACTTCTCGAAAAGTTCTGAACGCCTTTCGATTTTTTTCGTTTTTTCTGGAAGGCGACCCCCACTACGTTCGGATCACGCCACATTCTTTTACTGCGAGGTAAAATACGGGCCACGAGTCGACGTTTCTGGAAGTCGCCCTGCTTAATGAACCATGCGCTTGCCACTACAATGTTTGTTTGCCGGGCAGACGCGACGATCCGTCGCCGACATTATAGTGCCGCGATCGATAGTTAAGAATATGACCTATGGTAAGCCGCATGGCGTAACATTCTCCCCCCGTTGAGAGGGTACCGATCAAACTAGGGAGGTGTGGTTTCGTCTCGGTGGCTAGTTGTTCGGGTTTCTCGAGATCGGGTTGAATTGGCAGTGGGACAAGCCTCCAAAATGCTCTTTGCCGTCTGAACTGTAGCTGTCCGGATGACACCATCGGCGCCTGGATGAACCTTGATAACTCGGCCCAGAGGCCAATGCATGGAGGGAACGTTGTCCTCTCTGAGGATGACGATTGTGCCCTTTTGGATGCTGTGTCCACCCTTGCTCCATTTATTGCGGTTGGTTAGCTCGTTCAAATACTCCTTATGCCAGCGGTTCCAAAAATGTTGTTTAAGCTGTTGGATATGCTGCCATTTGGAGAGTCGGTTCGATGGAATGTCTCTGAAATCTCGATCACGTAAGCACATTAATGAATCGCCAATGAGGAAATGTCCGGGAGTGAGGGCTAGGAGATCATTTGGATCGGTGGAGATAGGAGTTAGCGGGCGGGAATTGAGGACTGCTTCTATTTCTATGATAAGAGTATTACGGTGTTAAGCTCATATGTTTCTGTTTCTCCACTCGCGCTGCGCCATAATATCCTTTGATATTTCCGATCCTCTGGTCGTACGAGGAATTGCCGATACATTTTCTCGATGTCGCCAGTGAGTACGTACTGATGAGCGCGGAATCTAATTAATATACAAAATAAATTGTGAATTGATTCGAGAATATAGGATTTCCCCATTTTCATGATTATCGTGATTTTTGTATAAATATATTTTTTAAGATACTAATAATTAGGTACTTATAAATTAGCATTATCAATTATTTTGCATTTATAATTCCGCCTCTAGTATAAGTGTTAATTGAAAACTAACTTTATGTTTCAAAAAGTACTAACAAAGTCGTTGAGTAACAAGCCACTGATGCTAACACAAATAGCATTGTCGTAATTAAATATTTCTAAATATTCATTTTTCATTTTGAACCTGTAGAAACAATTTATTATATATACTACTAGCTAAGTAATTGCATATTTAATTAAGTCGAAATATAAAACTTAGTTAGTTTAATAATTTAAAAAATAAAAAACTGACAAACATTTCAATTTAATTTATGGTTGGAACAAAAGACAGTTATTCTTTATTAATTGAAATATTGCAATGCAGAGTACTTTCCAAAATACGCCGAGAGTATTCCTGATGGTGAAACGAGCGTTGCTTCATCGAACGCAGCTAAAGAAAACAACATCTATGTAGTTGGTGGTACGATGCCTGAAATAGAGGGCGCTAAATTGTACAATACCTGTACTATTTGTGGTCCCGATGGAACTTTGATAGCAAAACACCGAAAGGTAAGTAATATATTCCTTTATGCCTTTGAATTTGAAAATATTGGGGCGAAGAAAGTGACTCTATCTAGGAATAATTTAGGAATATACATATGTACATACGTATACTATAACCAATTCTATAATTTACGGTTTATAAAATACGTTATGATACGGGAAACGCCCATTTTTGTTGTAATGTGTTTGTTGTTGTATAAATTTTTCACATACTTAAAATATTATTATACTTATTTTTTCTCCTTTTTAAACATTATTAAATGATAAGATTTTTTAATAAAAGAAAGTGATGAAAACGCTGTCAGTTATTAAATAAAAAATAATTAAATAATTAAAGTTTAGGAGTTGGTAACTTTGATATTAAATTACAAAAGTTGCAGCAATAGAATTAGCGACCACATTTTTATGTTATTAGGTACATCTATTCGACATCGACATTCCTAATAAGATTACTTTTCGAGAGAGTGATTCACTCAGTCCTGGTAACTCCCTAACGACGTTCGATGTGAAGGGCTGCAAAATAGGTATTGGCATTTGCTATGATATTAGATTCGAGGAAATGGCACGCATTTATCGGAACAAAGGTACAGTAACTTAATCGATCAATACTTAACTAGCAAAAAATTAAATATCTTTCTTAAATATATTCTATATAAAATTAATATAATCTGTAACTCTGTATAAAAAGAAGCTTAATTTAAAAAACCAGTATATTTGCTGAAAATGAAACAAATAAAAGAATTAAAAGCACAATAAGAGGACTGTCCTCGCATATTCAGAAATGATGGAATGTGAACCGTGCAACTACGAAGTTAATTGGTATTCGGTGGCTTCATATTTCCTGCTTCTCTGAGTTAGGTTGCCAAATGCTGATATATCCAGCGGCATTCAATATGACCACTGGACCATTGCACCATGGACCATGCATTCAATACGACCACTGGACCATTGATAATCAATTATACGTTGCCTGCATATCACCGGCACGTGTTCCTTAAGCAAGTTACGTCGCATGGGGACACACACAGTTGATCAATCCCTGGGGAAAGATTCTTTACGATTTGGAAACTCAAGAGAATATGGCAGTCACCGATATCAAAAAAAAAAAGAAAAAAAAAAAAACTGGCGAACCGTGTGTTACCACAACGAGACCCGCGATGCTATTTGTCGCTTTAAATTGTGCCGCAACTCGTTTTTGAGATCTTTGCCAGGGGCGCGTTAAAATATGCTGAAAATATATTTCTGGCTTTTCTGGGGTTTAACTGAAATATGACAAATAACGTTGTAAAACATATGTACTTATGACTTACAGAGTAATTGAGTGTACAAAATATATAGTATACAAAATAGCCAGCGATTTAGGGCTTTAAAAGATCAAAAGGAAAGAAAAGAAAAGAAAAGAAAAGAAGAAAGATAATATGTTGTGGCAGTCTAAGTCGATCTAAGAAAATAGATAAAGGGAGGGAGGGGCAAAGCTAGTTAGTCTGGAAAGAATCCAAGCGTCAATTTCAAGCATTTACAGAGAATCAAGCGGGCTGGTTAAAGTCGTGAGTTGAGCAATTATCCCGCGTTAGGTTCAATCAGGTTAGTCCCACGCGAAATTGATCCAACCATGCGAAAACGAGTGTATTCTGATTTCTGTCGCAGATACTTCTGGCTAGTGCAGTACCTACACGGTGGTTGTTGAAATAGCCGCTTCTCATCTATTTTCCGCAGCGCGGACATCATCCTTTGATCCCTTACGACTAACGAAGTTTTCGAAGATGTACGGCAGTTTGAGATTCTACTTGAAAATGATCATGATTGCGGTCTGTGTGTCGTCTGCTCTTCTTTTTGTCCTTCCGTTAAAGACTGGTAAGTTGATACTGATTAATTATGCGATCGAAACCATATGTAATGGCTACAAAAATGCCGCTAGTATAATATTCCTTCTTTCTTGTATCTATCTGCCTCTCAGGTCGTTTTACTAATTACAATAAGTAATTTCGACTTCTTTGCGCTCTCTTTTAACGCATTGAAACTTGATTCAGTTTCGAGAAAATGAAAAATTCGTTTCTTCTCTTTGCTTCCCTGTTCCTTCTTTCCTCCTTTTTCCCTTTTTACATCGCTTTGTTTTACATAGCAATTTACATTTATTTGTAAAGTTTGAATCTCCTCGATATTGAAGATGTTGAAGCTGCAAGTATGTATTTCATTTTAATCCATTCGAGACCGAGATTTAATTGTAAGACGATACCTAGGTGTCGGTACGATCTGAATGTTTAGTTAGAATGATTCTGTGTTTTACTCTCTCCAGGGTATCCTTTTCATACTTTGATTTTAAATCGATGACAATCTTAAATACTATGCCTCATATTTTTAAAATATAAAATTATATACTATGTTATTCTATAATGTATTATGTACAGTTATATATATATATATATATATATTGGAAAAAATATGAAATTAACATGATATATACATTACTACATAAGTTATATATAAAATATGTATACTATACCCTTGCCTACTGAATGATATGAATTTCTTTCGGTCTCGAATGCGTTAAAAGAGAGCGCAAAGAAGTCGAAATTACTTATTGTAATTAGTAAAACGACCTGAGAGGCAGACAGATACAAGAAAGAAGGAATATTATATTAGCGGCATTTTTGTAGCCATTATATAGGGTTTCGATCGCATAATTAATCAGTATCAACTTACCAGTCTTTAACGGAAGGACAAAAAGAAGAGCAGACGACACACAGACCGCAATCATGATCATTTTCAAGTAGAATCTCAAACTGCCGTACATCTTCGAAAACTTCGTTAGTCGTAGGGGATCAAAGGATGATGTCCGCGCTGCGGAAAATAGATGAGAAGCGGCTATTTCAACAACCACCGTG
>NW_022883937.1:0-35809 GCF_011952255.1 Bombus vosnesenskii | reverse complement strand
TTAAACTTAAGATTTGATCGATTTAAACAAAGAAATTGATACGTAACATTAGAGATTTAAATTTTTGGTGGCAGCGGTGGGATCCGCTTCACGGAGGATTAAAGTTGGTTTAAACGGTTCGATTCGCTCCACAAAGAATTAAAGTTGTTACGATTATCGATGAAATATATACCTAAGAAATAATGTCGACTAAATTAGAATCGTTGGACAAAGACATGATCTTGATGTTGTCGGAAAAACTTAAAGCATGGGATGCGAATTTTCGCGACATCAGTACAACAATGAATAAATTACAAGACGATGTGCGTTCACTGAAAATAAAAAAAGAAATCAAGACACCCGTATCATCGCCGATAATTTCCTAAGCGACAATACCGATAGAAGTTAATCCCCAACCAATTAAGTTAAAAGATGCAATAGAGACAGTACCAGTGTTCGACGGACATCGACCCTCGGTATTTCGATTTTTAAGAGCATACGAGCGCGCACGAAACATGGTTCCTAGGCATCAAGAATCTCAGTTAGTAAAATTATTAACGAATAAGCTTCGCGGACACGCATTTCTCGCCATAGAAGACACAGAAGTAATAAGTTTAAACGATTTCGGGAATAAATTAAAAGATATGTTCGGTCCGGGAAAAACGGTTAACGAATATAAAGGGAAATTAGCTACAATATTTCAACGACCAGGAGAAGATATTTTGGACTACATAGGACGCGTCAAAGATCTCAGACTGGCGATAATGAACGGGGAAAGGTACGAGTACGGCACCGTATTTCAAGATAGGATAGATCGAGATACGAGGGAAGCTTTCGTTAAGGGGCTTCCAAACGAGGTGTATTTACGAGTAAAGATAGCAGGATACCAATCCTTGGACGATGCGTACCGCCAAGCCGTGAAAGCAACACGAGAACTAAAACAAGTGAACAATAGAATTCGATACCAACATTCGACACCTTCGAATAATTATAACCGAAACAACCGCCAGAACTGGAGATTTGTGCCGCCGTCGCGGAAACATCTAAACAACCCGAGAATAGAAGAAAATGTTAGAAAAGAAACAAGAGCAATAATTTGGGAAGAAAAATGCATAAATAAATACCTCGATAGAGATCTAAATCAAAAGAGAGATGCTGATCATTTCAACCAATCAACTTTTCAATGCAAACACCATTCCGTTGCTGTGATAAGGGATAATGTCACGTTAAATAATAAGAGGACGCACGGTGCCATAGACAGGATCATGAGTGAGAAATTTCCTGAGTTACCAGACAAGATAAATAATATTAGTGCCAAAGAACTTTCAGACGAAGCAGAAACTAGGAAATTGAACGACGAGACGACAGGCAATGCTTATCCACTGCATAATATCACAGAGATATTGGACCCGCTGGGAAGTGCGAATTGCCTCTCCACGTTCGACTTGGCAAAGATACAAAAGCAAGACTCCACGAATTTCGTGAATGTCTCAACCATAATAGGAAAAGAGATAGCGAGTGTATCTCACTCAAAAACTTCTATAAAACCATCAGAAGGAAACTTTATCGAACTCAAAGCCAAATCATTAAATTGCAAGAAAGATCACACTATAGAAAATAAAAATATAGCTATCCCTAAATCCAAAACAGAATCTATAAGCAAAAAGGTTTGTAATAAAAATTCAAAGAATAATTCCAAATCTACCAAAAATATTCCTAAACGTTCCATACAAATAAATAATAATTTAATTATAATAAGCACTTCCAGTAAAACTATTCATCCTGAAAAGGTAGGGAAAAATAAAGGTGTTGTGAATAAAGTAAATAAAGAAGGAAAAAGGGTAACTAAGGAAAAGGATTCTAAACATTTTCAAACTGAAGAAACGCAAGTTCAACGAGCCCAAAGAAATCAAAAGGGAGAAAATAGGGAATCACCAGTTGAAGATATATATAAAAACTTGAATACGCTAGCCACTGGATTATAATTGGATTAAAAATACTTTATTGGTTACTACATCTAATATTTGACGTAGGTAACATAGTAGGTAGTGCTGATCTTATGATTCCCCCAGGAAAATATAGATGGTATCACGCTATACTATATACAAAATATTTGTGGGTTAATATGGCTGCGGCACTTTCAAAAATTTGTATTTTGAATGCTATTAGCAAGCAATTGGATAATTGGATCGATGTCAGTAAACTTGCGTCTTGGCGCAAAATAAAAACTAAAATGAAGGAAAGGAACGAAATTCTCCCCGCACGAATTAGTTTTGGACATCTAGCCAGAGAACCTACTGGTGAAGTAATAATCGAAGAGAACATGGAACCAACATACTCAGAATATCTCGAAGATCTGTTCAATAAAATTTACACCGTACAACGAATGGCAAGAGAAAATTTGATAAAATCCAAACTAAGATCAAAGGAATATTACGATCGACGAATCAACCCTCAAGATTTTAAAATAGGAGATTCGATATATTTACTAAAAGAACCTAGTAAAGGAAAATTCTCCGATCAATATACTAGACCACACGAAGTGCTAGAAATCTTGCAGAACCAAAACGTCAAGATTGAAGCAAAAAAGGGATTCCGCGAACGGTGCACTTAAACAAGTTAAAACTAGCGCATAATCGAAATAAACAATGAATAAAGTGATTTCAGTGGGCAACATAGTGCAGTAGTGTATGTGTAGTGCTGTTCGTCGAATGACACAGATAGCGAAAACATAAAAGAAAAAAAAAGGAAAATTATTATATGTGCTTCAATTATTGTTTAAATATAAAACGTGTTAACTCAATGAATAATTAACTAGTGAAAGTGAAAGTTACCTTGTGAACAAGTGATCAACATACAAGAAAGTGTACGTGCAAGTATAGGTTATGGATCGTTGTTCGTGGTACATAATGTACGACAGCTACCTAAAATAAGTGAATAAATTAGTTTCAATCATCTCAGTGCAAAATACAAGGTTACTAAATGTTATAACTATATTGTGGATAAATCAAAAGGAGGTGTGACACTGTTCGTCGAATAATACAGATAGTGAACACCTAAAAAGAAAAAAAAGAAAATTATCATGTGTACTCCAATCATTGTTTGAATATAAAACGTGTTGATTCAATAAATAATTAAAAGAGTGAAAGTGAAAGTTACCTTGTGAACAAGTAATCATCATACGAGAAGGTTTACGTGCAAAATAGGTTATGGCTCCCTGTTTACGGAACACCATGTACAACAGCCAGCTGAAAAATAAATGAACAAATTAACTTCAATTGCCTTAATGCAAAATACAACAGTACTAAATGTTATAACAATACTGTGGAAACATGGCACTGTTCGTTGAATAACACAGATAGCGGAAACTTGAAAAGAAAAGGTTTATTATGAGTGCTCCAATTACTGTTTGAACGTAAAACGTGTTAGTTCAACGAATAACTAAAAGAGTGAAAGTGCAACCTACCTCGTGAACAATTAATCACTATACAAGGAGGTGTACATGCATGAATTTCGCAGGTTAATAAGAAGAAATAAAATAGCTGATAAAGTATAGAAAGCGGTTAAAAAATAATCAAGATAGATTAATTGAGAGTTAGTAATAAATATAACCGCAGTAAAAGGATATTTTGTTATGCATTAATCTACGTAGTATTGTTATGTTATTTTGTAATGCCCAATAGCGGTCGCACATACGCACATACGATGGAAGGCAGCCGTAGTAGAAGGCAGCCGTAGTAAGTAGCCAAGGCATATCAAAGAATCGGATGATGTTGTGGGAACGATCCAGGTAAGTGACGCAGCATCGAAAGAGCAGAATCTGAAGAATTACAGACAATGTTAATCTAACAAATAAATTTTAATCATTAATAAGGGAACTAATTCATATCATGCATAAAATAATAACAAATAGCAAGTACAAGCAATAATAAATTAATAGGGAAAATAAGAAAAGTCAATAAACACAGAAATAGGTTAGAAATTAATCAAGATAGACTAACTAAATATTAACAACAAGACATGACTGAACTCGGTGCAAAGGAATAAAGTTATGCTACACGAAAATAACTGGTAACACAATACACAAAACATTAACTAAATTAAACAAGACTTACATAAATGCAAGTCACGTATAATCAAAACAATGACTATTGAAATTCGGTAACAATACAATCCATGCTATCACATTAAAGTAGCACACGGTATTGACACAGACAATATCATGAAATACAAAACAATATTACAAAACATTACTAAATAAAATTATAATGATTAACAATTAATTAGCTATTTCAACAACACGTTACTGTTGACATTAAACCAACGCCATACCAAAGAGACACGCGAGCGGCCATGTTAAAAAATTCGTCGCACATACAAATAATAGCCAATGCAATGTAATACAGCATCATAATAGCAATGTTAGGTACTAATAAAAAAAAAACAAACAAAAAAAGAGAGAGATAAGGAAAAAATATATATAATAAATAACAACTAACATAATCATAACATATTATACATATTATATTATATACAGGGATACAGTCTTCGTACAAAGGAACAGGTCCGAACGAAGCTTATAAAAAAAAAAAAATAAAAATAAATAATATATATATACATTAACTATTTTTGTATGTGTGTGCAGAACGGATGGCGAATTCATCAACCATTCTCTGAACGACGGATGGAAGTACATGTAGGTGTTGTCCAGACGTTTCACGAGGAATCCAGAGAGCATTTTGAATCTCTGCAGAAAATTCTCCCATGCATGATCGTTACAATAATCTGACTCATCTCGAAAGAAATTTTTTTAGTCCAAGGAATAGCAATCCGCACCGTAGAACTGTAAGGCACCTGTACGCCACCCACGAAACCAAATACTTTTGCTATCCACCTGTAAACAAACAACATTTATAACTATACATATAATTCTCACTTATATCTACCAATATATATATACACGCATGTTGTAAAGTAGGCGATATTTATAACACTCACTTCCATTGATAATGCAAGTGACTCATAAAAATAAGCCGTCATATTTACCATTACACGCACATATATGTCGGATCGGCATTGGAAATGGGGTTGTGGGCGTCAAATGAATCTTCTCGAGGATTAGCCATTGATACGGTACACACAGGCGTAGTTTATTACAATGATAGAATTATTACAGTCTTAACAATTGATCACGGCGGTTCGGCACTCGCGACACTAGTGACGATGCTCTCGGGCTCAATACCGAATCCGCGGTCAACGGGATGACAACAGAACGTACTCACAAAGTCTAAGTCTGAGAATAATCACTGATCGCGAAGGCGTTACTCTTGGATCGATGAGATCGCGAGCGAGAATGCCTTTCCCGTCCCGATGATGCCACACAGGAAAACTATAACGGGGTGTGTCTAAGGATACGAGATCATCGGATTCGTCGAGAAAAGCCTTCGTTCAGAAAGTATTGCTGCTAATTGGTTAATGTCCATATCGGTGGTTAGAAAAGGATGCTAGCCGCCCTCGAGGGAAAGTTGCTAGTGGGAGACGCCGCTCGTTGAAAAATATGTCTCCCCTATCTTCCCGTTGTTGGGACAAAGACCGTTTGTCTGTTTGAAGGACTTTAGTTAACTAAACCTTAAGATTTATAACGGGCCCTCGGGCTAGCCGAACATGTACTGCGGAGACGCATCGACATCTGGCAATCATCTTACTCGAAGAATAGAGTCTGCACGTGGCGAGCCACGGGACAGAAACCGTTGGAATGTTTACTGTCGCGTGTCGCCACAAATATTTCTTTTAAGGAGAGCTATAGAATTACTCCATACCTTTGTTAGGCAAAGCGTTCATCCCGTGACCGCGGCTACGTTCGGCGACTGACTGTCGCCTCGAGCCCAAGCTCATTATCACAATTCTCGAATAATTACAATCGGGTTGAATAACTACAATTGTTCAATTACAGCTATAGTAGCCTCTAGGTTACAATGTTGCGGGATTATCCAAAATTCCAAAGGCTCCGGTGTTCTTTCATCTCCGACATATATATATATTCAAAGACAAGCTATATTTGTAATATCTATTCCTATTGATAATATATACTTATATATTCATAACAATAAAACAAATCTCATCTATACTACTTACCAATACGTATGCATATATGTATATAATTATAACCCAAGTAGCATTCATAATATTTATTTTCACTGATAACATGTACGTAAAACCTAAAATAAAACAAAGGTTTTAACAACAAGAAAAAAAAAAGAGAAAAAAATACATATAAATATAAAAATTTTCTTTTTCTATATATATATATATATTAATAATAATAAAAGGTTATTCTTATTTCTAATAAACTCGAAAGTAAAATGACAAATGACAACATTATACCATGATATACCGACACAAAGACGCACCACACAGAAGAAACTAATAGAGAACGCTTTAAGCTTGGCAAACTTACCGCCCGACGAATTTGCATACACCATAACCAAAACCCAGGACACATGGCTCTGATTACAGGAGAAGCGGTCCATATAGTCGAATGCATTCCGGTACAAGTAAAGGTACGACATACAACAGAATGCTACTCGGAGCTATCCGTTTGGCAAGGGAATCACACCACAGGAACTCCGCCCGGACGTGCGCCAAACGTGGCGATATTCAGCACCATCGTCGTTGGCCACGAGCGGAATATATACCCAAAAAGACCTCGACGCACTACGGGACCACGTCATGTTCCCGGCAGAAAAATCTGCAGTCTTGAACACATTGGCCAGAGGAGCGACAGGAAAAACAATCGTCCCTGGAACAGTAAACATCCTGGGAATGATGGACGAAAACACATTAACGACAATAGCGAAAAATACCGTATCAAGCTTATGGACTGGTTTCATGGAATTTGGAACTGTCAGTGCAGCAATATTTGGAATACTCGTAATGTTTAAATTAATCAAGACGATAATAGATATAGCCATATACGGATACCAGTTACGTGGAACTTACGGATGTGGAATCGCCCTATTAGGAGCAATATGCGGATCAGTCACCCACCTGCTCCTATACCTCAAAGGAAGACGAAATATCGATGATCAAACATCACAACCTCAAGGGATATCGATAACACCGGTAGTCACGCAACAACCAACGACATCTACGTCCGCCTTGAGCGAACTCAGAGACACCACCAGTCAAATTTCCTTTGGAAATTTGAACTCCAAGGGCGGGGGTGTCACGTCCCGCGCTCCGCACGCGCCGTAACAAGAACAAGAAAACCATTCTATACAAAACGCGCGAATAAGGATTTGAATGCACAAACGAACACACGGCGCTACGAAACTAAAGGAAGGATTAACAAAACGAGGGCGACTAATAGATCCAACCAATAAACAAAACACATATACACACAACTCTAAATAAACCTACCAATAACCGACTTGCAATTTGAAAACTTGTGGTTTAATATAATATAAATCCAACCAGTATAAAATAAAATAAATAGAACCAGCTGATGGATTGAACGAGTTACGAACCAAACAAATAAACCAGGAAATAAGAATAACTACAAAAGGGGAAATAATTGAAACGCCAGGAATACATGTATATATAAATATATTTTAATCAATAACTTGGAGAGTTACATATAAGTATAAACATATATGCCAGACATGTAATAAACTAGTAAATATTAGAGACAGTACTTCCAATACTATGCAACAAATACAATATTATCAATTTATGAAATATAAGTATATATGAAGTCAAAAACTAATAGTCTAACGAATACATAAAACATACAATATTGTATTATTAAAGAAATAAAAGTTACATTGTCAGAAACATATATATATGTGTGCGCATTCTATCAAACAGTAATCTAAGATACATACTTAGCTAGCCTACATTCCGGTAAAGAGTTATAAAATAAGAACTACATTATGAAACATCCATGTCTATATATAAATATATATAATCTATATTCTAAACTAAATTACTACTAACGTGTACGCATTCTACATTATTAAATCAAATTAGTAATCTAAGATACATACTTAAAACTAGCCTACATTCCGGTAAAGAGTTATAAAATAAGAACTACATTACGAAACATGCATGTCTCTACATAAATATATAAATAATCTATATTCTAAACTAAACCACTACTAATAATCTACAAAAGAAATAGAACACACAACGCAACACTTGGGACTAAGCGACAACCTATCGGTAGGCCAAACGCTCAAAATAATTAACACCGCAACGACTTGAGGAATTCTATCATCAAACACAAGTATGTAAACACACATTAAACACACAATAATCTAGAAACAAAACCTTCAATACTATGTTGCCACAATACAAGATATATATGTATATATGAAATCAAATGATTGACACATAACCTCAAATACACATTATATCGCTAAGGAATCTAAATGAAAATCACATTGCCAGAAATATATACATATATACGTGTGCGTATGCGTGTTCTATCTTGTTAAATGAAGTTAATATAAAATAAATAATTGACATTTCATTTCGTATGAATACTACACTGCCAGCAGAAATATGCATATGAATTTGTATATATATATGTGCGTGTGTGTGTGTGTGTGTGTGTGTGTGTGCGTGCGTATGTTTTATATTATCGAACACTCTATAAAATAAACTACTCAAAACAATAAATAACGCTATCGAAGAATTACAAAACATTAGTCATATTAAAATGACACACAACATAAATATATATATATATCGAATTCTCTCTTTGTCATACCTAGCACTAGTTTCCATCTCTTTTATTGCCTGTTGTCTTACACTGGAGATATCTATTTCTTTTTCCTCGATGTTATCAGGTAGTAATAAGTCATACGGTCTTGCTGCTCTACCAATCAATAACTCTAAAGGACTCGATTTGGTTACGCGGTTGATGGTGCAATTCAAAGCCAATTGCATCTCCCCGATCGCGTCTTGCCATGAACGCCCGATCGTTTCTACCGTTGTGAACATATTTTTTAACGTGCTCATAACACGTTCTACTTGCCCATTGGCCCTACTTGCACCGGTCGCGATCAAATGAACTTTGATTTGTTTGCTTGCACAGAATTCTTGAACTTCCCGGCCCGTGAAACATCTACCCTGATCTGCTATTACCCGACAGGGACTACCGAACAAAAACACGGCGGACTTAAGTGCCTTGATAACGCTAAGCGAATCCAATTTGCGTGTGTGATGTAAATGCACGAATTTCGTAAAGGCATCGATCAAGACGACGACATACTCTTTTGAGTCATTCTTGCCACTCAGCTTGCCCGTTATGTCCATGTGCACCGTATGCCACGGTATGCCGGTCTTAGGTATAGGATGCAGTTCAGCCTGTATTTTACCTGAACTAGCCTTCGAAACTCTACAAGCATGGCAGTTCTCGACAAATTTGCGAACGTACTTCGCCATTCCCTCGAACCAATAATACTCTTAGAGCTTCTCGAGCGTTTTATCCCATCCTAAGTGCATAATTGACTGATGCACATGGTTGATGACGGACCATCTAAAACCTCTCGGAACAATGGGTAAGCAAGGGGTTCTGCCCTTTCGTTGTATTTTACGGTAAAGTGTACCGGATCGCAGTTCGTAGGTATTCGCGATATCTTCCGCGAGCTCTTCGTTCTGTAATTTATTAACGATTTCGGAGATTTGCGGATCGCGACGTTGTTCCGCTAATAGCCAATCTTCGGAGATCTCGGCCAGATTAATCTCTTTCTCTGCGACCTTGTCTATCGTACGGCGATTCAAGTCTACGGGGTTTCGCGAAAAGAAATCTACGTGGGCCATTCGTTTACCCTCTCGATACATGATGTCAAAATCGAATGTTTGCAAATAAGCCCACCACCTATGAACCCGGTCGTTTAAGTTTACTTTGTTGCTGGAGGCTTTCAAGGAATTACAGTCGGTAACTACTAAGAATTTCCGTCCATGTAAGTAGTGTCGGAAATGCTTGACGGCGCTTACTACTGCTAGTGTCTCCAGTTCGTACGAATGATACCTAGATTCCGCGGGACTGGTCCTTTTACTATAATATTCGATGACTCTGTTTTCCTTTTCGACTTTGTGCATTAAAATAGCTCCATACCCCTCCGAACTAGCGTCGATATGTAGCTCTATGGGACGATTGGGATCAAATATCATTAACACCGGCGCGTCGGTCAGAACGGAAATTATCTGTTGTCTTATCTTTTCGTGCCTGTCCGTCCAAGTTATGTGCTTGTTACTAGAAGTGAGTGCGTACAAGGGTTTCATCACTTGTGAAAATTTAGGAATAAATTTTCGGAAGTAAGAGGCCAAACCTATGAACTGCCTAAGCTGTGTGACGGTCGACGGTGCAGGTAAAGAATTCAAAGCTTGTATTTTCCCCGGGTTTGGACAAACTTCTCCGTTACGAATTACATATCCCAAATAAAGTACCGACGTTTTCAGAAAAGAACATTTAGCGAAATTGAAAGAAAATCCGGCGTTTACGAGAGTGTTTAGTACAGTGTGCAACCTTTCTAGAGCTTGATCTATTGAGTCGGCGATTATTAGAACGTCGACCAAATAAACAATGACATACGAATAAGCGAGGTCGCCTAAGGCCTTGAAAATGGCTCTCTGGAAAACGGCTGGTGCATTTTTCAACCCAAACGGCATCGTCACGTATTCGTGTTGACCGTCGGGGGTAACGAACGCAGTATATTCCGTCGAGTTAGGATGAATGGGGATCTGGTGAAATCCGCTAGCCATGTCCAGGCTAATGAAGTATCTCGCACTCTGCAATCTCGCGATTTGGTCAGCAATAAGGGGGAAGGGATACCGATCCGCGACCGTATTTTTATTCAGCGCTCGAAAGTCTACACACAATCTGTCTGAGCCGTCCTTCTTCTTCACGAGTATCATAGGGCTCGCGAACGGCGAATTACTAGGGTTTACGATTTGTGCTTTCATTAATTCGTCTATTCTCTCGCGTACTATTCTTCGCTCTTCCTCGCTAAGCCTGTAAGGGCTTCTCTGCACAGTGACGTTGGGATCAATTAGCCGTATTTCCAACTGACCCGTATTGACGCGAGTACGCGGGAAACCCGTAATGAATGATTCTTTAAATTTTTCGAGAACAGAGATTAATCGATCTCTGTCGTTACCGATCACATCAGTGTCAACCTCGTTAATGTTGACCGCATCTTCCGCGACTTTACCACAAGCGTTAACGACCTTTGTTTTACAAATAACGAGGCTATTTTGCGTGATATTTACGTCGAATCCCTGGCTCAAAATCTCGCGACCAATCATGATATCCTATTTTAGGTAATCGTCGGCAAGGACATGAAAAACTATCTCCAATGTAAGACCGTTAATACAAACAGTGGACAAAATCTGAAGTGTACTCTTAATACAAGTATTCCCGATCCCTCGCATCACTACCACATCGGTTATTCTTTTACCCGAAAATTTCGAGGCTAGGGACTCTTTGATTAACGAACACTCGGCCCCAGAATCAAAGTAAAATGGATACGACTCACCCGGATGGCTTAATCTACCAGCCGGAGCTTCCACTACACAGGAGTCGATCCGGCGTTCGTCAATGGAATCGTAGTTTCTTTTCCGCGATGATGGGCAATTAGGCGCGATATGTCCCTCCTCGTGGCATTTGAAGCAGGTCACCTTCGACGATGCGGCTGGTCGTTTTTCCTTCGGGTTTCGTATATCCTGCTCCTTCCCCGTTTGTATTTGCAGGCGACACTCCGTTCTCCTATGTCCGAGAGCACCACAGCGCACTTAATCCGAGGAACTGATAGCCTGCTTCGTTTAGCTTCAGGTTCCGTTAGTGAATTTCTTGGCGAAAATGTCGGCTGATCGTTGTAAGGGAGAATCCTCATTTCATCATGAAATTGGTCCTCCGTCCTGATATTATTCGCGAGCGTTAGTCGCCGAAAGCGTCGATCTTGTGAACTCAGTATATAAGGGGCGAGGGCATTGATCACTTCGGGCATCGTTAGATCCTGCAACTTCATCTGCAGCATGGAGCGGAGGCGACTACCGTACGCTCCCGGGGATTCAGTCTCCGACGGTCGTTCTCTGGATATCCTTATTAACGCCGAAGCGGCTGTCTCTCTGCCACCAAAACGCGAAAGAAATTGTTCCTTAAACGTTGGCCAGGTAAGCTTTCCACCGCGCACCATTTGTGAAAGCCAATGCGCAGCAGGACCCCTTCGGGCGCGATTTAGAGCGGAAAGTAACGCACTATCTTGCATCGGGTGGTCTTTCAAAATCAAATCAGCATGAGAGCACCACGCGGATGGATCGGCGCCCGCGCCTTCGGGGTCAAAACGTGGTAACGTTGCATCCTTAGATTCCGTACTCGGTCTTTGCTCCCCCGGTTTGTGCGCTAGCGTCTGAATTAACTCGCGCATAAGGACCATTTGCTCTTGTAGCACTTTAAACGGTTCTGATCCCACTTCTGATGTCGGGTCACGATTCGAATTTCGGGAGCGCGACGACTCTTCATGTGGACTAGCCATCGTTTCACAAAGCCGAGATTTTATTTACACGTATATACAGGTCTATCACTAAGCTTAACAAATAATAAGTACAACTAATAATAAGTCTAACAAACACTAAGCCTAATAAATAATACGATCTACGAATAATTAAATTAAATAATACTATTAGCAATGTTTGAGTTCAAACGAATCCACAGTCACCGGGATAACTCCTTACTAAGCGAAACTAACTTAGATGCAAATGCGATCGTCGAAAATGCTCGATGTATCACTCTTCAAGGCAATCGCAAGAATGCCAGCCTCGTGGAGATCTTTCTCCCTGTACGATTGCATTTTGTTTTCTATACCCGTTTGGAAGCATCGAGAAGGTTCCAAACGCCGTTGCTAGGCACACTCGTTGGAAGCATCGAGAAAGTTCCAAACGCCGTTGCTAGGAAGTTTCTGCCTGGAGTTTTGATTACTAATACAATGTATGTCCCATTGCATCGGCACCTCCGAGGCAACATCACACGTGGCTAGGCCCGCTCTCGAGGCCGCATGCCGCCACAACCACATTTCGCGGAAAACACATACAACCACTCCAGACCTCCGTTAGATAAAACATCCATCCCGTGACCGTGGCTACGTTCAGCGACCTATTGTCACCTCGAACCCAATCTCGCTTATTACAAATCTTAAGCAATTACAACTATAATAAAATCTAGGCTAAGGTACTAGAGGATGTTCCCAAGATTTCCAAGGAAAGGCTTCGGCTTTCCTTTCATCTCCGACATATATATATATATATATGTATGTATATTCACACGAACAATACTATTGTCACTTTAAACAATATTAATAAATAAATGTTCTAATTGCGGTATAATAAGGAAAAACGAGCGACAGACGGAAAATTACTTCGATAACAAAACTAAAGACCCGCCACTATAACTTTACTAATGACATTTATGAGCAGCCATGTTCTATGCGCAACTACACTGTCAAATGCAAATGTAAAAAAAATATATATATATAGATATATTATTAATTAAAAAAAAGGGGGAAATATAAAATTAAATATATTTAACAAACATAAAATAGATAACCTTAACATTTAAAATGTATATATATATATATATGTCGGAGAGAGAAGAACACCGGAACACCTAGAACTTGGGATAGTCCAGCAACAGTGTACTCCAGGGTCTACTATAGCTGTAGTCAAACGATGACAGTTAGCTAATCCGATTGTAATCGTTCGAGACTGGTGATGGTGAGCTTTGGCTCGGGGCGACGGCCCGTCGCCCAACGTAACCGCGGTCGACGGGACGGGCGCTTTGTCTAGCAAAGGTATAGAGCGATAGTATGACCTCCAGTACAGGAAGTACCGGGCAGTAAAACATTCCAACGGGCCCCTCAGACAATGAATACCCAAAGTTGAGGCACTTGCGCGACACGAGTACCGCTAGCCCGAGGACCCGCCATAAAACCTAGGTCACTTCCGGCAATTAAGAGTTTCCTAATGGACAGGCAGGTTGGTCCCAAAAGCGACCGATGGAGACACGGGGGTCGGGCATCCTCGGGACGGGCACTGGGGCATTCTTGCTAGAGATCTGAGCGAGGAAGCACGGAGCGTCTTACGATCAGGAGCAGTGCACGTTTGAGTTCTACTAAGCATATCTATCACCCCGTCGGCCGCGTATTCGTAACCGAACCGGAGACCATTGTCACCAGTACCGCGAGCATCTAATCCCCAGGTTGATCGCCGGTTCTGTACTCTCGATATTTGTGTTAATAAACGGTGTTTGCGTGATATCGCAACGATGGCTGCCCCTCAGGTCAACTCGCCGAACGCCCCCAACCTGATCCTCAATGCAACCTCGACATATATATATATGTCGGAGATAAGAGGACACCGGTGCCTTCCCTCTGAAACCTCGGGAAAATCCATAAAAACATTGTAATTAAAATCTACAGTTGTAACTAAACGATTTGTCGTCATTCTAACCAATTGTATTTGTTTGAGACTTGTGACAATGAGCTTGGGCTCAAGGCGACAATTAGTCGCCGAACGTAGCCGCGGTCAACGGGACGAACTCTCCATCTAACAAAGGCATTAAGTAATCCTATAGCTATCCTTAAAAGAAAGATTTGTAGCGGCACATGGCAGTAAACATTCCAACGGTTTCTGTCCCGTAGCTCGCCACACGCAGATCCTATTCTCCGGGCAGGATGTTTACCAGATGTCGACGCGTCTCCACAGTACGTGATCGGCTAGCCTGAGGACCGTCATAAACACTAATATCTAGTTACCTAAAATCCTTCAACAGATACACAGTCTTTGTCCCAGTTACGGGAAGACAGGAGAGACCTATTTTTCCACGAACGACGTCTCCCACTAGCAACCCTCCCTCAAGGGCGGCTAGCATCCTTTTCTAACTACCGATATGGAGATTGACCAATTAGCAGCAACGCCAATTTCCCTTACTTTCTGGACGAAGGCTTTTCTCGACGAATCCGATGATCTCGTGTCCTTAGACACACCCCATTATAGTTTTCCTCTGTGGCATCATCGGGACGGGAAAGGCATTCTCGCTCGCGATCTCACTGATGAAAGGAGTAACCCTTTACGACCAGTGAATATTACGCATCCGACTTAGATTTTGTGAGCCTGTACATCCACTATTCCGTTGACCGCGGATTCGTTATTGCACTTAGGATCATTGTCATTAGTTTCTCGAGTATCTAATTACCACGGTTACTTGTCCGATTCTATAATAATCGCAGTTGCACTAGTCAATGTCTTCCCTATTGCACAACGACAATGTGTAATCCAAATGAAGATTCGTTTCACGCCCCTAACCCTAATTCTAATGTAAACCCGACATTTATAATGTAAAAAATTTATATGTAATACAAAAAGAATGTAGAATATAGGTACCAATGTTTAATCTGATTTTCTGTAATTTTGACAGTTTTGTAATCTTTTATTTTTATATTTTTATATTTTCTATATCTTTGTGCTTTTGTATTTTTTATATAATTCTATATTCAAGTAACAGTATAAAAAGGATACGAAAAGTATGGAATGGCAATGCATGTAACGGTACGTGAATGTTACGCGTGCGCAAGATAACCAGGAGAGGTTGTATAGGAATCAAGAGGTCGTTGGACAAAGAGAACGCTTTTTAGCATTAGTTCAGTATACCCACGTCGTTATTAACAAGATGTTTATGTATTTCCATTATCTTTGTTCTAAAATTCACTGTTATTTTGGGAATTTTTTAAAAAATCTCTTAATCCTTTTAGGAGATGTATCACTCTAAACTGAGATCTAAACTCAGATCACAGGTTTTTTTTTATTTTACAGATTAGATTCACAATTTGTCCAGTTTGGACATTTGGTAGAATTTTTTAGCTGTTAGATTATTATGTGGGTAGCTACCCCCAGTGGGATACCATCTTCGTGTTTGTTTGGTTGTGTCCTTTGTGAGGTCTGCTGGGTATTTCCCTTTCAGCCTTCTATCCATGTTTGAGGTGTTGATCGTTTCCGCAGCTAGCCAGTTCGGCTGTGTTCCTATTCTTTCTTTGTATTTTTCTGCGTGTCTGCTAATTTTCTCTTTGACCATTGGTATTCCCAGGTCCTTCCGTATGCCTTCGTTTCTAACGTACCATGGGGCGTTTACCATTGTTCTAAGAATTTTAGCTTGTACTGTCTCTATTTTGTTTATATGGCTCATTGCCGCTGCCCCCCATAGTGGTATTCCGTACGTCCAGATTGGTTTTATG
Organism: Bombus vosnesenskii; assembly: GCF_011952255.1. Taxonomy (NCBI): domain Eukaryota; kingdom Metazoa; phylum Arthropoda; class Insecta; order Hymenoptera; family Apidae; genus Bombus; species Bombus vosnesenskii. The sequence goes on along the minus strand of NW_022883937.1, from coordinate 19,538 downwards.
ATCGTTTTGTATATTTTTGATTTGTTTTCTATGCTTAATTTGGATTTTCGACTTGTTAGCCAATGCATTTGTCTCCTTGTTGTCTGTATTTTGTCTATTATTGATTTAGTATGCTGTTTCCAGTTGTGTTTCTAGGTGGTCTAGTCCTAGGTATTTGACTTGCCTTGTTTGCGGTATGTGCGTGCCGTTCAGTAGGATGTTTGATGGTGTCTGTTTTCGCAGTGTGAGTGTAATATGGTTGCATTTATCGGGGTTTGCTTTTATTTGTTTATCTTGCAGCCACTTTTCTATTTTTGTGATATGTTCTTGTAGTAATTTGACTGCTATTTCTGGGTTAGTGTGCCTGACTAGTACAGCTGTGTCGTCCGTGGGTGTCAGTATTTTGCTATTAGTAGTTGTTGGTATGTTTTGTGTATAGTATTGATCCTAAGACGCTTCCTCGCGGAACCCCTGCCTTGACGTCTTTAACTTCAGAGTATGTGTCCTTGATTTTTATTACGAAGGTTCTGCTGCTTAAATAAGATTTTATTAATTGGTATATTTGCTCCGGAAATTGTTTCCTGATTGTTTGTAGTAGGCTTTCGTGGTTTATTTTGTCAAATGCTTTATCTATGTCCATAGAGAGGGCTGTACAGTATTGCTTGTTTTCTAATGCTAGTATTATTTCTTTAATGAGCCTGTGCATTTGCTCTATAGTGGAGTGTATGTTTCTGAATCGAAATTGGTGATCTGGTATTAATTTTTCCTTCTATATTGGTTTTATGCGGTTGCATATTATTTCCTCTAGTATTTTGGAAAACACAGGAAGTAGTGATATTGGTCTGTAAGATGCAGTTTGGTGTGGTTCTTTGCCTGGTTTAGGTAACATTATGTCCTGTGCTAGTTTCCACAGTTTAGGAAAGTATTGGATTCTTAGTATTGCATTGAATATTATTGTCATTAGTGTTATCGCTTTTGGCGGAAGGTTTTTCAAGATTTTACCATTGATTAGGTCGATTCGTGGTGTTTTATTGTTTTTTGTTTTCTCGATTATGTTTCTAATTTCTTGTGCTGTTGTTTTAGGTATGGTATAGTGGTTGTCAGTTGAGGTACTAGTGGTAAACGCATTCTCGTCTGTATGACATTTGGGGTTGCTGTTGTTGATATTATGTGGTATAAATATGTTTCAAAGGTGGTTGGAAAATTCTTCAGCTTGCTCTTCGTTGCTTCTTGCCCATGTGTTGTCTGCCGTCCTGATTGCTGTGACTAGTTTTATTGGTTTCTTCTTTTTTCGTGGCTTTCCATAGGGAGTAGTTGGAGTTCTCGTGAGCAGAGAGTGACTCTATGAATTTTGTGAATTCGTTATTGTTGTGCACTTTTATTTTGTTTTTTATTTCCTTTGCAAGTTTGTTTAGGTGTTTTTTGTTTTCTCATGTTCTATGTTTTTGCCATTTTGCTTTCGCTTTTCTTTTTTCTCTAATTTTTTCAAGTATGTCTGATGGAATTGTTTTTGTTTGTCTGTTGGTTGGTTCAGGTATAGTGGTTGTCCATGATGCTTCTTGGATAGTTTCTGTCAATGGTGTTACTGCCTGTTCGACGTGTTCGGGTGTTTCCAATGGGATGCTGCAACTGGTTTTGCTCTCGATTATTTCTTTAAAAATTTGCCATTTGGTTGTTCTGTTGCATAGTGTCCCTGGATTGCTATAAAGTATTAATTTGTTTCTGTAAGCAATTGGGCTGTATGCAATGAGGCTGGGTGTTATTTTTAGTTTATTTGCGTTTAATCTCTTTGTAACTGCAAAATCGAGTATTTTGCTCAGGTCTGTCGGCCAGTATGTCTTCCTGTGGATAATATATTGAGGTTGTTGTTAATGTATTTTTCCAGGGTTCTACCTCGAGGTGTGGTAATTCTTGATCCCCATAGCGTGTGGTTCGCATTGTAGTCTCCCGTTGCGATATACTTGCCACCTAGGTGTTGAAAGTACTCTTCCCACGTTTGTGATGTCATTTTGTGTCGCGGTGGTACATATACTGCTGACAACTGTAAATGGTTGCTGCTAGTTTGTACAGTAACGGTGGTTGCTTGTATATATTCCTTACTAGCTTGGCTGTGTTAGTGGTGTTTAATGTCGTTTCTTATTATTACTGCGGTCCCCCCGTGTGATTTTTCTGAGGGATGCTTGGTATCATATATTGTGTAGTACGGTATTTTTATGTAACTTTTTATAGTGAAGTATGTTTCCGATACGAGTAGTATGTCGATATTATTATTATACAGGAATATTTTAGTTTCTAGGGCCCTTTGTTATAGTCCGTTAGAGTTCCATGCTGCTATTTCAAGCATGTCCATTTTTATTTTTTACTTAGCAAGTTTGTGAGTAGTAACATGACTGTTGTTTGTTGTACTTGTTGCCTTAGTATTGTGTTTTTCTCACTTACCATTTTTCTTAATATCTCTGTACCCTTAATGGATTGTTTGAGCATTTCTTTGATTTCTGTATCGTCTTCGGTGTTGTTGCTTTGATTCTGTTTGTTTGTGGGCGTTGTTTGTCTAATGTTTTGGGTTACATGCGCGTAGCTGCGGTTTCCTTGGGGATCGGTGTTTCCGTTTATAGCTTTTGGTTCATTTTGTGCTTTCAATGTTGCTTAATTATCCGTTATACTTTGTTGTGGTTGGTAGTTATTGATTGATCTATTGCCAAGTGGTGGAAACTGTTTACGTTGTGATTGTTTTCTGATTTCGCATCCTTTATAGCTGGCTGGGTGGTTTCCATTACAGTTGTAACATTTTACTGTTAGGGAAGTGATACATTTACACTGTACATGAGAGTGTGTGTGTAAGGGTTAGAGGGCGTCAAGGACTTAGTGGAGACAAAAGACTGCTGCCAGATGTTAGAAGAATCTAGGATAGTCGGTTGGCGACCAGCGTGCGTGCAAGACGTTCTTCAGAGAGTAATATAGATGTATAACTGTTGTGTGGGAAATATAGTCAATAATTTGTATTTCCAAATCCTCGAATTTCCTTAACATGGTAGCAGAGCGTGGTTACTAGTTTTGCAAGATATTTAGTGCATGGTTACGATCTTGCGAGTGAGTTTTCAGTAAAGAAAAAAAAACTTTCAGAGGAAAAAATATACTTCGAGCACGTAGGAACGCTTGAGTAAGAAAAGAAAAAAAAGAAGAATCAATTAAAATGGAGAGATCGGAAATCATGATACCTATATTCGATGGTGAGGACTATGGAATGTGGAAGCAAAGAATCACGATGTTTCTCAAATATAAGGAATGCGAGGTTGTTACAACTAGAATGAAGAACGAAAGAGACGATGAAGACTGGGACAAAAAGGATTTGAAGGCGATTAATATAATTTATAGTGCAATATCGAACAGACAATTGGAGTATGTTAGGGAAGGAAAAACGGCGCATGATATAATAAAAAGGTTCGATGAAATGTACTTGAAAGAGTCGACGGCACTGCAGATCGTATGCAGAAGGAGATTGGAAAACATAAGACTGGAGAACTACAGTGATTCAGCATCATTCTTTAACGATTTCGAAAAATTAATAAATGAATTAAAAAGTGCGGGCGCACAAGTAAGTGAGAGGGAAAAGCTGAATTACATGCTGAATACGTTACCCGAAGAATACAGCTACATAGCGGACATAATAGACGCATTGAAAGAAGAGAATCAAACGGTAGCGTATGTGAAAAATAAAATGGAAATAGCAGAGAAGAAAAATAAAACCAATCGAGGAGAAAGGCAAACCAACGCCTTTTCTGCAAAAAAGGAAGGATGCTTCAGATGTGGAAGATTAGGACACTTTGCGAGAGAGCGTCAAAATGGCGTCCAAGCGGGAAGCAGTAACGGCTATTGGCATGGGCCAACACGTGGTCGAAACAGAGGAAGAGGGAACAAAGGCAATACGAGCAGAGGACGTGGAAACTTTCATCGTCAATGAAGAACCGGCACGGGCGAGCATGGAAACTCAAGAGCAGGCATATGGACAGCAACGGCGCACTTAGTAAACAGCACCGAACGTAGTGGTATGAGTAAAAAGGAAAGATGGCATAGGATGCTAGGACACGTAAATTTTAAATATTTAGAGATTTTGGGTAAAGAGCAACTAGTGACTGGCATACCGAATGAATTTGAAAAGGAATTTTTGAAATGTAGGGTGTGTATAGAAAGCAAAATGCATAACTTACCTTTCAAAAATAATCGAACTAAGACTAGGGAAATAATGGAAATTATTCATACGGACGTATGTGGTTCCTTTAAGACTACCGGATTCAATGGAGAAAAATATTTCATTTCATTTATCGATGATTATAGTAAAATAGCTAGGATCTATTGTATAAAATCAAAAGATGAGGTCTTTGATTCTTTCGTACAGTTCGTAAATGAAGCCGAAAATTTAACGGGCAAGAGGTTAAAAATATTAAGATGCGATAATGGTAAAGAATATTTAAATAATCGAATTTATAAATTTGCTAGGGATAAAGGTATAAGAATAAATAATTGCCCAACATACGTACATGAATTAAACGGGACAGCGGAAAGGTATAATAGAACAGTGATGGACATGGCGCGTTGCTTGTTAGCGGAAGCGAAAGTACATAAAAGGTACTGGCCGGAAATAGTTTGTACAGCGGCATACTTGAAAAATCGAATATTAGCGAATACTATAGAAAGAAAGACACCTTTTGAAATATTCTTCGGGAAAAAACCAAGTGTTAAAAATCTACATCTATATGGAAGTAAAGTTTTTGTAAGAAGGCCAGAACAAAAAAGAGTTTCTAAATGGGATAAGAAGGCAGATATGGGAATTCTGTTAGGATATAGTGAAGTAGGATACAGAGTCTTATTAGGTGGGAAAATAACAATAGCTAGACATGTAGAGGTCATAGAGACAGACACTAAATGTATCGGTTTTGAGGAAAATTCATCAGAGGCAGATAGAAATGATAGCGAAGATAACTATTCATTGGTCGGTATGGATAAGGAAGAGTTAGAAGGTAGGAAAGATGAAAATAATAGTAGTATTGAAAGCTCAAACACTCCTAGGAGATCTACACGTATTAAGAAAACTCCAGTAAGGTATCCAGAAAAGGAAAATATTTGCGAGATGCATGCAAATTATTGTAAAGTAGATATCCCTCGTACATTTGAGGAGGCGATTTGTTGTGAAAATAATGAAGTTTGGAAACAGGCTATGGATAAGGAAATAGAATGTCTCTATAAGAATAAAACTTGGAAATTGGTAGAAAGGGTAAAAGGCAAAGAAGTATTAGATGTAAAATGGGTTTACACGAAAAAAATCAGAGGACAGGTATAAGGCTAGATTAGTGGTAAGGGGATTTCAACAAAGAGACGTAGCCGATGACATATATTCTCCAGTGGCGAGTAATCAGACCTTTAAGATATTGCTATCATATTGTTGTCAAAATGGATTAATAATTGAGCAAATGGATGTAGAAACTGCCTTTTTAAATGGTGAAGTAAGCCCGAAGGTATATGTAAATCAACCAAAGGGATATGCGGACGGAACGAATAGAGTTTGTAAATTATCGAAAGCGCTTTATGGGTTAAAAGAAAGTCCGAGGGACTGGTATGAGTGTTTTGATAAGTATGTGACGAGATTAGGTTTTAAGAAGAACAATATAGAGCTGTGCCTATAGACTTATGGAGAGGGAGAAAATGTTGTTTATTTGTTAATATACGTAGACGATTTGTTGATTTGTAGTAAAAACAAAGGGAAGATACAAAGTGTAAAAAAATTATTAACTGATAAATTTGAAATGAAAGATTTAGGTGAAGTAGAAGAATATCTTGGAATAAATATAGAGTATGATTATTTAAAAAATGAAATGAGATTAAGCCAAAAGAAATACATAGAATCATTAGCAAACAAATATAAATTACATAACAGCAAATTGTACTGTACACCTATGGAGACCAACTTAAAAATTGAAAAAGCTGAGATAAATAGAGAGGACATTGGATACAAGAATTTAATTGGCGCATTGCTGTATATTAGTGTAAATACCAGACCCGATATAAGTTATAGTGTGAATTATCTGAGCAGATTTCAAGATTGTTGTAACGAGACACATTTTAAATATACCTTGCGAATATTGAAATATTTGTACCGGACTAGAGATTTAGGACTACATTATAAAAGAAATGAAAAGTGCGAAACGATAGATTGTTATGTGGACGCTGATTGGGCAGGAGATCATATAGATAGGAAATCGACTTCTGGGTATGTAATTAGATGGTATGGAAATGTAATTGGATGAAAGTCTAAAAAACAAAGGTGTGTGACAAAGGCCTCGACGTATGCAGAGTATGTTGCTCTATCGGAAGCGGTGAGCGAAGTAATGACTATCAGAGAACTAATGAAAATCTTCGATGTAAATGTAGACGATAACCCTGTAAAAATCTATGAGGATAACTCTGGAGTAATGAGTATAGCAAAATACGGAACTTTTACAAAAAATTCTAAACACATCGAAGTTCATTACCACTACGTTCACGAGTACGTAAAGGAAAATAAGATAAACATAATAAAAGTAAGTACAGAAGAAAACACTGCGGATATTTTTACGAAGGCACTGTGTAGAGAGAAATTTGAAAGGTTTAGGTCATGGATGAATGTAAAATAAGAGAAATGTAAATAAAGCGATAAATGTTAAATATTTTGTTAATTCGACAAGTATGTAAATAAAATTAAGTGTACAGTATAAATGTAAGGAGGCGTGTTAGGGAAGTGATACATTTACACTGTACATGAGAGTGTGTGTGTAAGGGTTAGAGGGCGTCAAGGTCTTAGTGGAGACAAAAGACTGTTGCCAGATGTTAGAAGAATCTAGGATAGTCGGTTGGCGACCAGCGTGCGTGCAAGACGTTTTCAGAGAGTAATATAGATGTATAACTGTTGTGTGGGAAATATAGTCAATAATTTGTATTTCCAAATCCTCGAATTTCCTTAACATTTACTTCATTTATTTTCCCTACGTATGGACAGTGTGTTGTTAAATGCTTCGTATCGTATCTTGTCATATTGTTTATTGCTCTTGTTTGGTGACCAATTTTTGCTAATTCGTCACTTAATTTTTTTTGTGTTAGTTTTTGAATGTAGTCCTCTTATAACTATTTCGTAGCTCCTTTCCGTTTTCAGCTGGTATGTGTGGTACACAGCGTTTTTTCTTTTAATTCCTTTATCACTTTCCTATAATTTTCTGGGGTGTTTATTTGAATTTTTACTTGTTCTAATTTTGTTTGTTTTATTGTGTAGTTTTCCTTCCCAACTATATCGTTTAGTCGATCAATAAGCGGGTCTATTATCTGGGCGTCGACAAATATTGGTGGTGGTTTTGTAGTTTGCGTTGATTTAGTTGTGTTTTTGGTTGTTGGGTCGTCTATTTCTTCCGTAAGTGAGCTGAAGGAGTTTCTTAATGGTAATTCTTGCAGCCATCGCTGCTTTTCTGTATCTGAATTTCCTGTTATTTTTCGTTTCTTGTTATAACTTGCCACCTTCCAGCTTTCATCCTGTTGGGTTAATTCGTTATTGGTAATATTCTCTTCATTGTTTGGTATTGTTTCCATATCAGCTTCGTTTGTAGCTGAGCATTCCTGTTCTTCGTTTATTGGTTGGCTTGGTTTTGATATGTTTGTTGTTTTATTTATGTAGTATTGTTCGTCTTTGTTAATTATTTTTATCGGTGAGATGTGCTTTTTCATTTTAGTTTTGTTTGTAGTCTTCTTAGTAGAAGACACGAGTTTCCACCATTTAGCTATGGGCGTTGCCGTTCGTAACTTTCTCTTCCCCACTTGCCGCACTTTTTCTGAAGCACTGTTTTACACGTCCGTTTAGCTCGGTTGCTCTGGCAGAACTCGATTTACAACATTGAGAACATTTATATCGAAAATTCTTTCTCGCATGAAGCTTCTGTATTAATACAAAAGGCACGAGTTAAGATATATGATTATTCACAAGTATTAGAGCACTTGCTGATCTTATAGATTTTATAGAAAATGTGATACATGATTGACCAAGATTATTAAGAAAATGAAGTTTACATCCGTATGAGATTAACGATCCGAAATACACACTTTGTGAAAATTCGTGACAGTTGGAGGAAAAGTAATGAATTAACGATTATGTGACAGCAATTAAAATCCGTCGATCTAAGGTCTTTATTAAATTAAATAGTTCAAAATCGTTTACATATTAGGTGATCTCATAAGTTTTTGTGCATATATTTATACACTTTTGTGTATATATTTCATGTGTCGATTTCTAAACATACGGCGATAAGGGACCAATGCACTTGAGCTTAGCTGATCGAGAACAGGCTAGAGTAGATCTTCGTGGGCATAAGATCGTAATATAGTGAACACAGTGACTTCTAACAGTAAAAAATCACGAGTGAAATGCGTATCCATTTTCGACATCTCATGTTATATGAATTTCGGAAAGAAAGTTCGGTAACAATTGCCAGGAAAAACATATGTGCTGTTTACGGAGAAAATGCGCTTTCATCTCGCACCTGTAGGAAGTGGTTCCAACGTTTTAGAGCTGGGAATTTCTGTTTAGAAGAGGAGGTACGCTCCGGGCGTCCTCCTCAGACAGACGGAGATAAAATTCGGGATCAGATTTTTGTTGAAAAATCACCAAGTTTGACAGTTCAAGAGATGTCAAATGTCCTGAAAATACCTAAGACAACGATTCATAGGTGTTTAAAAAAATGGGGATGGTGTCAAAGTTGAACGTTTGGGTGCCCCATGAACTTACGGAACGGAACCGTCTTGAACGAATGACAGCGTGCATGTCATTAATTGCACGTAATAAACGTGAACCATTCCTTAAACGCCCCTGGTAACTGGTGATGAAAAGTGGATACTTTTCGAAAACCCTGAACGGAAACGTAGCTGATCCCAACGAAATAAGCCACCTGAACGCTGTGCAAAACCAGGATTACATCCACGTAAAGTTCTTTTGTGTGTATGGTGGGATTATAAAGGAATACTCTATTTTGAACTTTTATCTAGTGGTGATACCATTAATTCAGACAAATATTGCGCTCAGTTGGAAAAATTAAGGGAAGCACTAGCTGAAAAACAGCCAGGTTTAGTGAATAGGAACAACGTTATCTTCCATCACGACAATGCTAAACCGCATGTCGCGAAAAGCGTTACAAAAAAATTGTCTGAATTTAATTGAAAAATTTTACCACATCCCCCATATTCCCCAGACATTGCCTCATCTGATTACTACCTGTTCAGAGCATTACAACACTTTTTAGTAGCTAAAAAATTTGAAAATATTGACACTCTCAAAAATAGCATAGAAAATTATTTTAAAGAAAGACAAGAGAACTTTTATCGAGACGGAACCTACCAGAAAAATGGGAAGAAGTCGTACAACGAGAGGGGGATTACATTTTTTCATGAAACTGAAAGGTATGTAAACGATCTTAACATATATAACCTCTCGAAAAACGGCACGAACTTATGGGATGACCTAATAATTAAACAACTATAAATATATCAAAAGATTATAATAAAAGAATGTAATAGAATATCTAATGTCCGTACTTGTAAATACAACGAAAAACGGAACGTGTAGATTGCAGATGTTTATGAATGTAAAATTTGCGAAAAGCATATGAAAGTTATACACATAAAATATACAAATATTGATATATGCACGAAAACTATGCGTATATGCACAAAGAGATGTACAATTTATGAGTAATATGTCTAATATTGATTTATTAACGTTATGTGAATTGATACAAAAGGATATTTAACAATTTCGTTTTAAATAAAAATCTATTTATGACGACGCGCCAAAATTCGCATTACGATAAATTACGATAAATTATAAATTGCTTTTCCGTATCTGCAGCACTCGAATTGTACAAGTAATGTGTGCGTTTGAGGGCCCGACCTTTTGGTCGACCGCGCCATACCTGCAGTAAAAACGCATACTGGCTTCGCATTTAGATGTTCGCGTTCGACTTGGGAATGGCGCGCATAGATGGTCGGCGCGCGACTTGCCCTCTCCTTGCGGATCATTGGACAAGTTAAACCTACCTCTTTCGGGCGGCAGCTCGCTTAGCTGGCGCCACGCGATACCTGCCACCATATAGCTCGGTCCCAGCAGGTTGGCTCTCCAGCCGATTATTTCTGCTCGACAACCATTTTGTATGCTTACCGCTTGCACCGACGGTCACAGGATTCCTCTCCAGCTCGCACGCTTCGTGCTTTTTTCTGCGCCCCGGTTCTTCGTTACTGTTGTTTTCTTGGTTCTATCTTGTTTATTGTTCTATCTTCGATCCAGTGTTCTGTTTGTTGTATCCGTTTATTTCTTCGTTGCGATTCTTTGTTTGGTTGTTGTTGTTGTCTCTATAAACTCGAAATATAAATGCAATTTCCTTTTAAATACAGTAACGAGGTTTATTCAATTTCGATAACATTGTATTAGTAAGATATCGAAGCTAGCAACTTTTCGTTGAAGTTTATTTTATATTTCTTAGATTATTCGGGTAAAGATAACTCCACACTGACGGCCTATTGTCCACAGACAGATGTCGTAGTAATCGGCGGACAATGTCTGTCAGTGAAACTTAAGGCGCGTACGGGCAGACTACAGGCGTCTGTAGACATTGCCTGCCGACAACACATGCCAAAACATGTATATAAACTGGCTGCAAGCAACGTCGCTTGTCCACTAGAAGTTTGCCGGGTATCACTGCGTATCGATGAGTCGAAGATGCCTTGGAGATGCAACACACGGATCGTTTAAATCTACCTGTAATCCAATCAAGCTCGCCTAAAAAAAAGACAAATTCAACATTAAATTGTATCGGACATTTTGCTACAACGCTCAACTGATAGAAATCATGCTCAGGAACAAATATATGTCTTTGCTAACTTTCTAAATATATGTAGACGACGTTTTAAATTGCTAGTAGTTGAAACAAACAATATGATATATTTTTGAGTGATCTATAAGGATTTACAGGCCCATTGGGAAATCTTATTAGTGTTCTCTTGCACTATGTATTAAAGCGCATCAACACCGATAGAAGCACTGTACACGCGATATCGTCGCAGTGTCTCCTGAAAATCGGCGATAAGTCGCTCGAAACTTTACTGGAAACATTTCTCCATGTTCTACTGACAATCACATATCATGTGTCATTGCTGGAATTTGATAAATTTGGTTGAGAACACGAAAGAATTTTCCGTTTACAATAAAGCAAGGGACTATCGAGTTGGAACAATTCGTGTTTGAAAATAGCGTTCTATGCTAAAATAGCGGTGGAAATTATACTACATGTAAAAGTGAGTCATAAAAACAAATACAATTTTCTTATTTTCTATCTTTTTTACTTTTATCGCAAGTTTGATTTCTATACATATAACTGTTTTCAATTTAAGGAGGAACTTATTTTCTTAAGGGCTTTTCATACCAATTTGAAAAATAACTGTTGTTTTTGATCCCTTATCTCTATCTTTATCCTTCTATTTTTGTGAGACTGTATCGGTTATTTATTCTTAACTTTTACAATCCGATCTAATTTATGTGCCGTAGTAATTTTCTGTGAATAATTTAGAGATATGTGAAATCTTGCTATATATATATATACTGTTTGGTACCTATTAGAATTGCGTTCGATCTAATGTGGAAAATTCTTAATTTTAATAAAATAGTTTCAAATTGCTAAGGCTGGGGCAAACTAAGAAGTTTCTGGAATATACAGGGTATTAAGTCGCTTCGCAGATATGTGTACATCGGGACAATATGTTACATATGTAATCCCTTACACAGTTTCATATTATCTTGTAAAATAATCATTCTTCTTTTAATATCAGTTGGTTTTTGTATTTTTATTTCATTTATCTCATAGATTATAATTCCTTTAGGAAATTTTTTCAAAAATTTTCGCTGGAAATTTTCAGAAAACCTTATTCCTGAACAAAATTTGTTTTGTACTACGAACTGTCGCATTTAAATAAGAAAATTTCTATTTATGTAATTTTGTTATTAAGCTTGTTCATATCTAACTTCAAATTATCTGTAGCTTGTTTATAATTAATTAAGTTTGAAATGTTTGTTTGTTAGTTATTACAAAAGGGTCATAGCTAAGTTTTTGAGTTGTGCTCAGGTTATTATAACTTCAGTTATTATGCTCTGAGCGTCATGTTGTTTTTTAATAAAATTCTTTAGTCTCAATAATCAATTTTCTCTGTTCATAAAGATGGTGGTTGTTTATTTTAAGAATTTTGTTCTTAATTCCAAATATTGCGGACATTCTTTTATTATGTATTAGTTGGTATCCAATCTTCTTGGATAGGACGTATTGCATATTCCATTTTTATTTGTTTTATATTTTATCCTGTTTCCTAGACTCACTGCACAATCACGTTTGTCTCTCTGCTAATCTAACTTGTACTATTATTCTTTTAGTTATTAACAATACTTTCATATCTAAGCAACTCACTTCAATTATGTTTTCTGAGTCGTTAGTATATTTATATACTTCACCGTTGATAATTCTGTAGATTATTCTATTCTCTCCGGTTATTACGCCCCAAGGCTTACTATAGGCCGTGTTCCTAACCGTCGCAAACAGATCGTCTTACATGACCGTCGAGATATACACAAAGTAGCGATAAACGCATAGTTGTCGTCAAGCAGCGAGTTCCAGAAACATATATTCGCCTTCGGTGCGTTATTTTATCCACATAAAGAAGCTGGTATACGTGATCATAGGCGCGAACGGTGGCGTGATCCGAGCGTAGTGGGGGTCGTCTTCCAGAGAAGACAACGAAAAGGATCGAAGAGTAATCGGTCCCTTCTGAAGAGTCAAACGTTATAAACTGCTTAGTCTAACGACTTCATTGAGAGATATCGCAAAGTCGGGTCGAATTCCTATAACATATCAACTGTATTTATCGCTAAATAATTTGTGACGTTTTTATTATTACATTCATTATTTTTAAATATACAAGCTGTATTAACCTGTTAATACAGTGTTAAATTCATTGAACCACCCCTATTATCGTAACAGAAATCAGGGGATCGATCAGTTCGTGGCGTCGGTTATCTAATTGCAACGGGAATTTACTACTCCCGTTGACGTGCTTTCTCGCGATCGCGTCTCTCCGCGAATGCTCGAATAAACACGGATTGCTTTTTAACTAAACATATTCATACCCTGTTTTCTCAAAATCGAAAGCTTAAAACATCCGTTCTTACTGATGTTATTTCAATTATATTTATATCGCGTTATTTCAATTATCTAATATATTTTTTACTTTTTTCATGTAAAATCATCATTTTACCAATTGTATCATAATTATTAGGAAGCTCTGTTAGAATTTAATCTTGGAATTAAGATTAATAATCTGTGGAAGACACAATGTTTGTATTGAAACAATATAATGTGATATTTATTAAACAATTATTACAGGAATTATAAGTGTGTGTGTTCTGGAATGTAGACAGTTGACTGACTGGCACAGACACAGACACAGACTGACTGGCTTAGTGACCCATGGCCCTTGAAAAGGTTTTGAACCCCACTCTCTATGCAGTAATGAGTGTGACCTGTGTGGGTGTCTGTGTGGCGTCACATGTGCCGCAGAACCTTCTAGTAGCTTCTCGACGTGCCCATCGGGAATGTTCCATCCATATTCCTACGCTTCTTCCGCCGAATTCTCGAAAGAGCATGCACGTGCTAGCCGCCGTGGCACATCTCACGAACGCACGCTAATGAGGATATCGCTGAACAACGAAGGAAAGAATCCGTTCGATCAATCACCTCATCTGTATGCGATTAATATCGTTGTATTCCAACAAACTCTGAACAATAACTTAAACACGAAACTGTAATTTGTGTCTTTATAATTTGCAACGTTGTTAAAATTTTGTATCTCCCTTTGCAAATGCAAATAATTTAAATGAAAAAATACATGGTTTTTAAATCGTTTCTCTTATATTCGTAATAATAATTTCGTTCTACAGTGAATGCATTTATTATTCAACGACGCGATTTTCGGTTGTTTATTGGAAAGTTATAATGCTGCTGATCTATAGAATTAGTACTGACTGTTATAGTAATATGCACAGCGAGTCATTTGTAATAAATTGTAATTACTTGTAATGTATATCGATTGTAATTACTTGTAAACCACTCAATTCATAAATGCATACATATGTGGCGGCACTCGACAGCACAAATACGACAACTCGACACAAACTAATACCAGACAACGGCAGCGAAGTGGTTAGCGCCTCAAGTTACGAACGTTCGGGATCTGGGTTCTTAAATCCCGGCGACCGTAGTCCGATTTTTCTTCCACGATTCTTAAATGAAAAGAAAATACAGCAGTACCCTAGCAGCGACATCTACAGCCAGCAGCTACAATTATCATTTGTGTCTTTGTTCTCTCCTAAAGGCCGTCCAAGGGACTTGAGAATGCAAAGAAGAAGTGCTGCAAGAACATAACAAATATATTTATAAACCAAAACCAATTCATTACAACGCTCATCCTTCAATTACATCCTCCGTCGCGAAAATCCTCCGCTTCCTTTCTGTCAATCCATCTTGCCCATATGTGGTTCCATAGCTGCTGAATCGTATATAGACAAACAACAACTTGAGTAAGCAAGGGGGATGGATGTAGAGCCGACAAATAAAGGAAAAGGAGAGGGAAGTGTTTCGTCCTTGAGTTTATCATATTGTGGTGGCCGGGGGATTCAACGCTATGTCCTCGATTCGCTCTAAGTACTCAGGTTCTAGACACCCTTGGAGGGCGGTAGATTTTTCTTCATCGACCGCGATGCTCGCCGCCGCGAGCTATCTCTCTAGTAAGGAGAACCATAGCACTATCTTCTTCACTGGTCGTAACTGTTTTATTCTTGTTTGACATATCGTAGGCGCACCCGGAATCACGATAATTGAAATCTCATTAGCTCGATCACGTCGGGGTCACTTACACCTCACATATTTCAAATAAAATCTGCATAATTCTGAAGGAAACACAACTACATTTGGGTTATCTTGTTTTCACAGAAACCTGAGAATTGCTCAGAGTATTTTAATAAAATATTCAACTACTTTAAAACGCAAAAAATAGTTTATTGTATGGAATATATAGAGTGGTTCACGCAATTGTTTCGGCATAATTGGAAAATTCGAAATGTGTAGCTTTAAAAATATTGCAGAGGAAAAATCGGATTCGTCGAGGATAACCTTCGTTCAGAAAGTAAGGGAAATTGGCATTGCTGCTAATTGGTCAATTTGTATATCGGTGGTTAGAAAAGGATGCTAGCCGCTCTCGAGAGAAAGTCTCTAGTGGGAGACGTCGTTCATTAAAAAATAGGCGTTTCGCGGAGAGACGCGATCGCGAGATAGCACGTCAACGAGAGTTGTAAGTTCCCGTTACGATTAAATAATCGACGCCACGAACTGATCGATCCCCTTATTTCGATTATGATAATAAGGGTAGTTCAATGAAATTCCACAGAATTAACACAAATAAATTAATGTTTATTTCAACAACTTATTAACTAGAAAGATATAAAAGGAACAAAAAAAATGTAACTGCGTTTTGATTGATAAGTAATGCGCGACGTATCAGATGTGTTGACGGTTTGACTTCTCGAAAAGTTCTGAACGCCTTTCGATTTTTTTCGTTTTTTCTGGAAGGCGACCCCCACTACGTTCGGATCACGCCACATTCTTTTACGCGAGGTAAAATAACGGCCACGAGTCGACGTTTCTGGAGGTCGCCCTGCTTAATGAACCACGCGCTTGCCACTAATATGTTTGTTTGCCGGGCAGCCGCGACGATCCGTCTGCGACGTTGTAGGACCGCGAGCGACGGTTAGAAAATACAGCCCGTGGTAAGCCTCGTGGCGTAACAGTAGTCTATATAAAAAAAATCTTACTAATAAAATTATTATACGATTTCCTGCGTGCACGACGCTCGAGGAATAAACGAAAGTGTAATTTTCATTTTCAAGGTTCGCGTCACGAAACATACGCATTTGCGGATACATCTCAACATACAGTATCGTATTGTGATTGCAGACACGTGTTTGATCGGTAAAAACGGGACACGCGGTCGGTGAACGCTTGCACGTCAAGTACAGGACGTGAATTTTTGAGTTTCGTCCTCCAGGCCGCGTGAGAAGAAACACTAGACAGGCCTCTGATATATCGCACGGGATACGGGACACTGCCATTGTTCCAGACGCACACAGATAGGCCACGCATGGACGAATGAGAACTTATATTCCGGCACAAGGATAACATTATCCTTCAACAATCAATCAACATTGATTGAGGATAGTGTCACGACCGGCATACTTCAAATCCGACGGACTGACGATAGAGATAAAGATGTGGCGGCACTCGGCGACAATGTATATCGTTGAAGTGCCTAATGAACCATCAACATCCCAACGGTCCTTCCACCGAAGGTTCTAGAAGAAAGAGCACGTGGCAACGATCGCGGACGCCTAGCAAATGCATGGACGATGGGGATGTTGAGGGATGACAAAAGAAAGTAATCGGATCCGATCGAAAGTAAAATCATAAGAGTCAGTCATAGAAAGTCACGCCTAGAGTTCGGAAGTAAATTGTAAAGTGTATTGATGTTAGAAAAAAAATAAAGTTTTCGTTTTTCATTTTTTACCTCAAATTCCTTTTTTTATTTTGTTATTTTACATTTTGGCGATCCTGCCAGGATAGTGAAAAGTGTTTGTTCGGAAACCAAAAGACATTCATCATCTACGGAAGATCGAATTATTTGGGACTACGGTCATCCGCAACAACAAAGTAACTATCACGAACCAAGTTAAGTAACAATAAAAGGTAAACTGAATTCCTTTGTACGTTACCGTGAAAGAAAATTTAGCTTCAGTAGCCAAGACTCGTCTTCGTCTGAAAATTATAAATCAGCGCAATAATGTCTAAGGCAAACGAATCTCAAACTTCAACCTCAACTGACCCAATGTTGCGAGCAATATGGGACAGTATTCAAAAACAGAACGACAACATTGCCCTTTTACGAGAGGAAATGTTACGTTTGTCTATGCAAAATGACGAAGAGAACAGACACAGGGCAGCAGAAATCGAGAATCTCGGGAAAACCGTCGCAGCGCGACGGACTGGGTTCGGATCCCCTGCGACCGATGAATTTGCTTCCATTATCACCGAAGACAATGAAAGTGCGTCGACAGCAATCAATCGCACCGTGAATATGGCAAAAGCACGCAAATTGGCAGGGTTAGCAGCTCCAGACACCCCACCTGTCCACCTCGACATCGAACAACCCGAGGTGGAAGAAAGAGGCTATTTTCCGCCCGCCCCTCCCACTCTACGAGCTAAGGATGCAATACGCTACATCCCAACGCTCAACGGAGATGATGATGTAGGAGTTGAAGACTTCATCAAAGAAGTGAGAAGTATGAAGGATCGCTGTATGGAGCAAGATCTATTGCTAAAAGCAATAAAAGTGGAAAAAATCGTGGGGAAAGCAGCCCAAAGTGTTCGCAACATTCCTATTGAGTGTTACGGTGATCTGTATGACGCACTGAGAAATAACTTAGCAGCACAAGTGACTTCGGATGAGTACC
The DNA here is from genome assembly GCF_011952255.1 of Bombus vosnesenskii. Taxonomy (NCBI): domain Eukaryota; kingdom Metazoa; phylum Arthropoda; class Insecta; order Hymenoptera; family Apidae; genus Bombus; species Bombus vosnesenskii. Next base: position 1,894 of record NW_022883937.1, on the reverse strand, counting down.
AAGAACAATTACGAGAGTTGAGACAGGGACGCGAGGAATCAGTGCAAAGTTTTAATATTCGGTTTAGAAGAATACTCAACCGTTTGCTGTACGCAGTAACCAATGAGTACCCACAACCACTAACACGTAAAACTATGACTGAAGAAATCACGAAGAAGACTGTTCGTGTGTACCTAAAGGGACTCAGACGCGACATAGGGCGAATACTATTAAGCAGTGAACCCCTGAATCTTCCGGAAGCTGAAAAAAAGGCAGCCGATGTAGAACGCTACTTGCGAGAAGAACGACAACCTAATTGGTCATGTAATCGCTTACCTTCGGTTAGTAATCGCCCCGACAACCAGCATATGCAGGTAAGACGATCTAATGTACCATCAAGATCGCCTAACACGCCAGTAGCTCAGAAACCTGCTACATTTAACCAAGTAGAAAATAGATCACCTGCTAAACGCGCGCAGATGAAGTGCTTCAAGTGCGGAAAGCTGGGACACATTGCCAACAAGTGTCAAAATTTTCTACCACCGAGCCAGCGCGATCGACCACCCGCAAGGATTCAGGCAGTCCAGGAATGGGACGAAATACAAGAAACAACATCGAACCAGGAGATGGACGAACCGTACGAGACATACGAGTCAACATCGCCACGGGAAGATTACTCGCAATACCTTTGTCAACCCGAACCGAAGAGCGAGTACTTCTGGTCGACACAGGAGCAGGGATAAACCTGGTGAAACGTAACAAAACTGTCAACGCGATACAAATAGGGCCTAAACAAAAATTTTCTATGGGACGAGACAAATACGAAACTAACGAATACGTAACGAAACGAATTTTTGGACAAAATCACATTTTTCACATAGTACCGAACAATTTTCCTATTATCGAAGACGGAATCATTGGGCTACCATGTTTAGAGAAGTATAACTATTCAATATCCAATGACAAAATCCGATTAAACGACAAAACCATTTTATTTCAGAAACCAATACATTTGACTCCTGGAGAAAACAGAGTTCAAACAATCTATTTGTAAGGCAAACCAACTAAAGTATGTTTTATCAACACTGGTGAGCAAAACGTTGAAATTTCTAGCAATATTCAAAATTCTCATGACTTTTCCAACGTATCAAAACTAAAAAGCCTAGTGAGAACAGATCACATTGAAAAACCAATCTGTGAATCCATCGAAAAGATTATCCTTCATTATATTGACATCTTTAATTTAGAAACCGATCTTTTACCCTGTACTAATTTAACTCAGCACACAATTTCGTTAACCAAAGACAAAATTATTAACACACGATCGTATAAACCACCGGAATGTCACCGTGACGAGATTACGCGACAAATAGGAGACATGTTGAAGAAAAATATTATAGAAGAATCCGAATCCCCTTATAACTCTCCGGTATGGGTAGTTCCGAAAAAATTAGACGCCTCAGGAAAACAGAAATGGAGGATAGTTATCGATTTCAGGAAACTAAATGAACTCACAGAACAAGACGCTTACCCTTTACCTGATATAGACGACATTTTAACACAACTAGGAATCGCAAAATTCTTTTCGGCGCTTGATTTATCCTCAGGATTCCATCAAATTCCAATGAACGAGAAATCTAAAAAATATACCGTTTTTTCGACACCGCAAGGGCATTTTCATTTCAATCGAATGCCATTCGGACTTAAAAACGCACCCGCTACCTTTCAAAGATTAATGGACAGAGCCTTAGCTGGACTTGTAGGAAAATACTGCTTTGTTTATTTGGATGACATAGTGATATTCGGAAAAACGATTCAAGAACATAACGAAAACCTCGCGATAATATTTCAGAGACTCAGAGAATTAGGACTTAAATTGCAACCGGACAAATGTGAATTCGTAAAACCGGAATTA